>NC_083468.1:27506663-27509163 GCF_030014155.1 Tachysurus vachellii
ACATCAACATTTCCCTCGGATCTGATGGTAAATGACTAAAAAGTGAAGACGGATGACCAAAATGACAGCATTCATAAACTTAACATCAACAGCTAGCACAAATTTCACAAGCGAGTCAGAAACGATCTGAAGTCTGAACACAGAATCAGAATCACAAACTTTAGGCTGATGTTCATCTTAGCATCGTGCTAAAAAACTAACGAGCATCCTGACAGAATGTCTGCTTATTTAGTGTTAGCTTGTGTTCTGCTTTTTAACATTGAATATACAGTATCACAGTGTTAAAGGAAATGATGCAGTCAGTGTTAATTGATGATGTGACCCTTTAACGTCCTCATTAATATTCTACTGAATTCTGCACTCTGCAATCTGACTGAAATAGTTTTCTATTTAACTCTGAATAATTCATTTATTTTCCGTGTGGTGGCATAAATATAAAAAGACACAAGATAGTAGTGTGTCAGCAGGATGAGTGATCCTGAGTGTCCACAGGGGCAAAAAATGTAGAACCTGTGCATTTATTTATCAGCTGTTCAACACATCTTCATCGTTATGAAGTTCTCAGTCACATCTCCACCCAGTTAAGTTGTAGATTGGTGGTTAAGATGTTGGATGACTGATCAGAAGGTTCTGACACTGTTGGGCCCTTAAACACTCAACTGCTCTGAAATATAGGTGGATCTGAATGATGAAATCTGCCAAATGGCGCAAACGTCTTAATTCTGACAACTTTTAAAAACGTTGCTCTTTCAGATATTTAAGTTGCTGTTAAAAAACTTTCTAGATGTTGCTCAGTTTCTCCGGGTGAAGATAGTGATGTACTGTAATGAGGTTCCTCTATATATCATGGAGTTTGCTTGATTTTGTGGAAATTTTAGTGATCACCATATAGCAGTTAGTGCAGGAATGATCATGGGAGGGGCATCAGGCAAGGTTGCCATGGTTGCATTTTCAGATCAAATTGAGCTAGGTTAAAAATACCTCATGTTATCGACTGTCAGCTCCTGTTAATTACTCTGAAACAATCAGACAGTAGCCCGTAGCGTCAGGCGGCTGTGAGAGCCTCTGCACTTCTCATGTTATTAATGTCGTCCAAAACATCAAAATCCACCGCTGGAGTTCTGTCTGTCAGAGAGAAGACACTCACTCTTCACACGCACTGACACTGATTCTCCTCGCAGGTCAGAAGGAGAGAACAACAACTCTGTTCTCACTCACACACACATACACACACACACCCACACACACATACACACACACACACACACACACACACACACACACACACACACACACACACACACACTTCCAATGGAAAACAGTACTGCTATAATTCACTCTTTGATCCACCCCGTGTGCCAATTCTGGGATTTGTAATGTGTGAATTACCAGCATGATCAGCTCTCACGGCTCTGTGTTGCGTCTCACACTCCAAACACTCAAATCCTAAAAATAAACAATTACCTGGGCTTACAAAATGACAAAATAGCTCACGTTTTAACTCACATTTAGCTGCAGATAAGATTATAGAACATTTTCTTTACACAAAATTATAATAACACATGCTAAATTCATACATGGCTGAGTCTGCTGAGTGTGTGTGTATGAGTACTCTGTGTGTGTGTGTGTGTGGGGGGGGGGTGTACAATGTGTGTGTGTGTTTGAGTACTGTTTGTGTGTGTACGTGTGTGTGTGTGTATGAGTACTCTGTGTGTGTGTGTGTGTGGGTGTGTGTACAATGTGTGTGTGTGTTTGTGTGTGTACGTGTGTGTATGAGGAGTTTGTGTGTATGTGTATGAGTACTGTGTGTGTGTGTATGAGTACTGTGTGTGTGTGAGTATAAGTTCTGTGTTTGTATGTGAGTGTGTGTGTGTGTGTGTGTGTGTTTGTGTGTACTGTGTGTGTGAGTGTGTATGAGTACTGTGTGTACAGTGTGTGTGTATGTGTGTGTTTGTATGAGTACTGTTTATGTATGTATGAGTAATGTGTGTGTGTTTGTGTGTGTGTGTGTGAGTGTATGTGTACTGTGTGTGTGTGTGAGTATAAGTACTGTGTTTGTGTGTGAGTGTGTGTGTGTTTGTGTGTACTGTGTGTGTGAGTGTGTATGAGTACTGTGTGTACAGTGTGTGTGTATGTGTGTGTTTGTATGAGTACTGTTTATGTATGTATGAGTACTGTGTGTGTGTTTGTGTGTGTGTGTGTGCTCTAACTGTCTTCTATGCTAATAAATAAACTTCCTGTTCGGTGTACACATGCTAGTTAGCAAACAGTGTCTGCAGTTGATATTAGCTTCTAATCACAATGCTGCTGTACACACACTTATCAGCTTTCACTAACCACCATGAGATGTCTCTTAAGTAAAGAGTGATGAGTGGAAGTGACTTTATTGTGACTTATACACATTGTGGCCAACAAACTGAGCAGTTTAAGGAGTGTTTTGTGATGGAGTGTTACTTTATTTATCATAATATATTTACAGTAGAAACAGATTATCATGCTT
>NC_083468.1:27524163-27526663 GCF_030014155.1 Tachysurus vachellii
GTGGCTATAATTAAACTGGGCGTGGCTATAATGGTACTTGTGTTACATTAGGTCTACCAAAGTACCGATTAAAATGAAAAATGACGTCTTTTAACATTTTTACTGATAGCCACACTAGAGTCTGTTAATGTTATAGACATTGCAGTGAAGTCTTTCCTGCTCTGACGTATTTTCCGTCTTTTCTGAAAAAAAAAACCCTCCACCTATATTTCACAGTTTTGCAGCATTTTTACATTCATATTCTAAAGCAAAAGAAAAAATTGTCTGCATCATTTACACCGAAAAGTCTCGCGCTGTTATCGTTACCAAGGAGACGATCATGTGCGTCAGTGGGCGATCTGACACGCCCACAATGCTGAGCAAGCGGAAGTTTATTGTTTGTTTGTGTCTTTGTTTGTTTCAAATCTACCTTTATAACATTCACATTAAGTATATATTTTTATATATAATACTGATAAACCGCAGCTTTTTAATTTCACAAAGAATTTCTTTACATTTGAAATTATGTTTAAAGGAAAATATACATATCCTTAAAGAAGCAACACCTCAGTTGAATAATGTCGCCCTCTGCTGGTCAAACTCAGAACAGAGACACCAACCTCACACCGTTACTGAGCAGAGCTTTTATTTCATTCATTCATTCATTCATCTTCTACCGCTTATCCGAACTACCTCGGGTCACGGGGAGCCTGTGCCTATCTCAGGCGTCATTGGGCATCAAGGCAGGATACACCCTGGACGGAGTGCCAACCCATCGCAGGGCACACACACACACTCTCATTCACTCACACAATCACACACTAGGGACAATTTTCCAGAGATGCCAATCAACCTACCATGCATGTCTTTGGACTGGGGGAGGAAACCGGAGTACCCGGAGGAAACCCCCGAGGCACGGGGAGAACATGCAAACTCCACACACACAAGGTGGAGGCGGGAATCGAACCCCGACCCTGGAGGTGTGAGGCGAACGTGCTAACCACTAAGCCACCGTGCCCCCAGCTTTTATTTCAGTGAAATAAAATTAAATACAGAATAATTTTTACAATATTTTATAAAACGTTTTCAGACATAATCACAGTGCAGGCCAGAGTATTACATGAGCTTACATAAAATATATCTATAAAAATGATTTCTTTATGAGAAACATGGAGAAGGTGAAAGGACGGCTGATTAAATAAACACCAATCAGCCATAACATTAAAACCAGCTGTGGTATCAGACACAAAGTCATCAACAGAGTCCTGTAAGTTGTAAGGTGCAGCCTACATGGATCGGACTACATGGATCGGACTTGTTTGTCCAGCACATCCCACAGATGCTGGATCGGATTGAGATCTGGGGAATTTGGAGGCCTGACATCTTCATCTCTTTGTTGTGTTCCTTAAACCATTCACACACATTTAACCACATGATGTAAAAGAAAGCATGATTTATCAGACCAGCCCTCCTTCTTCCATTGCAACATGGTCCAGTTCTGATCTTTGGGTAGATTACAGGCATCAGTATGGTCACTCTGACACTCTGGAGCTCCATTTGCAGCAAGCTGTGATGCTCTGTGTGATCTGACCCTTTACTTTCAGAGCCAGAAGAACAGTGTGTACTACGGAAGCTCTTCTGTAGGATAAGAACAGACGGACTAGACTTCACTCCCCATGACGATCACTAAGTCTTGAGCATCTATGACATGTTCCTGGTTCACTGGTTGTGTTAGTTTCTTACCACACCAGGAAAACCTGCTGATTTGGAGAAACTCTGACCCAGTCGTCTAGACATCACAGCTTGTTCTTGTTGGAATCTCTCTGATCCTTACAATTCTACCTTCCAGAACTGAGGGTTTACTTGTGTAATAAACCCACACCTGAGAGGTGTAACGAGATCATCAGCAGTAATCACTTTGGCTGTCAGTGTGTTTAATGTTATGGCTGATTGGTGTGTAAATGTGATTAATATAATGTTGTATAAATAGTAAAGTAAATAAAGTATAAAAAATTATTTCAGACTCATCTTAATTTCAGAATCTTCTTAATTTTCATCTTTAACCTCATCACTGTTTGTGTGATCCATGTTTACTATCTGCTCAATATAAACAGATTAAAATTCATTGTTGTGGTAAAGTTTATGTGTGTGTTTGTGTGTGTGTGTGGTGTGTGTGACATGTCCAGTGTCAGCACTGTGTCAGAGGTAAAGCTGCAACTGGTCCAGTAAGTTCTCGTCATCTTCAGGACAGAGGAGTTACATGTGGTTGCTTTTTGTGGTGTGTGTGTTGCGGGGGATGAAGCGTACGCTCAGTGTGTGTTTGTCCTCCACAGGTTGCTGTGAGAGATCGTTGGTGTGTGCGATGTTCTCCACAGTGCAGCTTTCCTCAGGACACACGGAGAAACGAGACAAAATCATCACCAACACGGCCTTCATCATCACCATAGCTATGTGTTTACCAACACAGGAACGAGGACCGGAACCAAAAGGCTGGAAAAAACGACTGGGGACCTGCAGAGAG
>NC_083468.1:27531663-27551663 GCF_030014155.1 Tachysurus vachellii
CATTAATGACAGACACATTAATGACAGACACATTAATGACAGACACATTAATGACAGACACATTAATGACAAACACATTAATGACAGACACATTAATGACAGACACATTAATGACAGACACATTAATGACAGACACATTAATGACAAACACATTAATGACAGACACATTAATGACAGACACATTAATGACAGACACATTAATGACAGACACATTAATGACAGACACATTAATGACAGACACATTAATGACAAACACATTAATGACAGACACATTAATGACAGACACATTAATGACAGACACATTAATGACAGACACATTAATGAGAGACACATTAATGACAAACACATTAATGACAGACACATTAATGACAGACACATTAATGACAGACACATTAATGACAGACACATTAATGACAGACACATTAATGACAGACACAGCTGTGCGTTAGAATGTCCATTTGTTTGTTTTGTTTGTATAAAATTTAGTTTATTTAATTAATTATCAACACCTAATCTAATGAAGAGTTATTTTGTGGATAAAAGTAAATAAACTCATCCAGTTAAATCATGTTTATTAAAACCAGCACAGTTATGATAAGTTATGATGTGTGTGAGACGGAACACTGAATACTTTATCACTTTATTAAAGTTCCTCTGAATTATTACATCATCAATTAACTGTAAATCAGTTCTGTTGATGGTGATTAAAGCTGAATATTCTCCTCAATATCAAAATAATATAAATAATACAAAGTAATTAGTGTGATTATTATAATAATTTAATATTACATTCTAATTATTTTGTACTTTTTTATATATTTGTTTTGTATATGATTTTCGTGGTTAAATACCTGCTAAGTGTATTTTATTTATTGTAATTTATTGTTTTTATTCATTTATTATTTTGTTTTATTTTATTTATATTAATAAAATGTATTTATTAAATCTATAGTTAAAAACAAATCACGTCCAACAAATCATGCAAAATATTATAACTGACAGTTTGATTGGTAATGACAAGGTTTTCCATTATGATTGGACGAGAGGGGACATTTTCTCATACTGAGACGTGTTCCTGAGTAACCATGACAACGATACAGAGCTCTGTTTATACTAACAATTTTTTCTGCTGTGAAACAGGATGTTCAGGCAGATTTGAGAGACGATAAACTGTTAAACTCAATCTTATTTATGATGATGATGATGATGATGATGATGATAACACAGGTCTGTGTTCAGTAACAGATGGTTATACATGTACAGTGTAATGAGGGACTGAGAGAAACACGAGCGTGTAGCTGCTACCTGCTGAGGACGAGTGTCTCTTCTCCACTGATCCACACTCGCACCACGTCTCCATACTTCTCATTATAGTAATTACTCGCTGCTCCAATTCCCATCCAAATAAACCGGCAGTAGGACATCAGGGGACCCAAACCCAGATGAAACGAGGGACCTAAAACACACACACAAACCCACACACACATGCACAAGGTTTATGACACACACTCTTTCAGGTAAAGGACAAAAATCTACCAAATACACAGCGTCCTCAGTTTAGTTCACCACCTGAGTCATGTTCAGCTTCTGAGATTTACTTCTTTAATTTAAATTTACTTTACTTTAGACACACTAGAGCTACAAAGCTAACGTGGCAAATTATTTTAGCATCATATCACATCATAAGACTGAATACACTTCATACACATAACACCAAGATTTATTTAGCATTTGTACTCATAAATACAAAACATCTATAACAATGTAATTAAATATATTTAAGTTAACATGTTCTGTAGTAACCAGCCAAAAGCTTTACACATATTTACATACATTGGTATACATTTGCATTATTTTACATCATGTTAATTGGTATTCAAGGAATATGTGACATTAACAGTTTAAAAGGTTGATATTCACAATAGAAAACATTTTGGCGTTTTAGAGTTTTAGTCCTGGGAGAAAAATCAGTTTCTACCAGAAATGATTAAACTCCACTAGAACCCAGTAGAACCTTCTGTCTCATGTCGATGATGCTACGGTTACAGAGCCACAGGAACACACTGAACCCCATTAAAACCATTAGAAATATTATATTTTATAGGAAACAGATCATGATGGTGACAATAACAGAATTCTGGTGTTAATGTACAGTAAGAGAAACCGGACCTGGAACGCAGCTCCTTTTGTCGTTGCAGTTCCACACGGCGAGCAGCAGAACCAGACACAGCAGCAGTAACAGTGTAATCCCACGTGGGTTCTCGTACCGCGGGTTCGTCCCATTCTCAGCCTTCTGCAGTAAAATCTCCATAACGGTCTCGCTGAAACGCACCATCTTCAAGCTGCGCTCGCACACCGGGAACACGTGAGCTGCCATGAGAACCGTGGAACAGGTTGTGTCTCTCACCTGCAGCTCCGCATTTTCTCACGGTGTTTTATACAAGTCAGCTCGGGTCACGGCCAAACCTCAAGTCATAACAACAGCCACGACACTCACATAGCAGCCGCTCTGACCTTGGGCCTTATGGCTCCCTGCCAGACTGTGACCTTGAGTGACCTTCAGTATCTCGTAGACGTGCAGATCGCAAAATGTTTTACAAAACTCACCAGATTTAAATCCTAGAAAGTGCAAACGAGCATCACGTCTATCTCCACTGTGCGTCTCCGCTGGGACTCTGTAAGTGGTGATTAATTCTCTTTAGCAGCAGCTCTAAGAGTAGCGCAGATTAATATTAACCTACCTGTCCTATTAATTAACAGTTGTTATAGCAACATTTTACTTTAAGGGATGTGTACAGCAAATGCTCCACATTCACCAATCACTGATGGGGTGTATAATAACTTTTCTTTGTTTTGTTATTGTAAGGAGTCTCCAGTGACAAATAAACTCCACTCCAGATGTCTTGACATCTTAAAGACACATCTTCAAGACACCTTGACATCTTCAAGACACGTTTCCATGGAAACACACATACCAAGGTGTGGATTTTATCTGATTAACTCGAAGAGAGAGACTGAAGTTCAGCTGCTGAGGGAAACACTGTTTATTGCTGCTATAATAGAAGTGAGAGCAGAAAATCCTTTCACAGAACTATAAAGGGATAAAAAATATCTGTGGAAATTGGCCAAGCTGTCAGAGGATCATCATTACATTAATACTCTCCTAGATGGAGCAGTCTGTTAATGACAGAGTTTTAAAGGTCATTAACCTGATGAACCAGCTCCAATTAAAATATTCTTACAGGCTTTAAATATTATTTGTTATTATATTTCTTTTATTTGCATTTCCATTTGCAGCATTTGACAGAAGCCTCTTATCCAGAGAGATGAGCATTTTATCTCATTTTATACAATTGAGCAAATAAGGGTTAAGGGCCTTGCTCAGGGGCCCAGTGGTGATGGACCTGGGGTTTGAACTCACAACCTTCAACACCTTTACCAAATATTTACCATTTTATCTAAAAATTCTCATTAGGTTGTCTTTTCTGTTCTCACAATGATTGTGATAAAAATTCCACATTTCCATAAACACAAAAAGGTTATGTGTGTGCAGTGAAGGCCACATCCTCGTCATCAGCAGCTCTTTGTGTAACTGCAGCAGAATGAGAGAATTCACTCCGCGCCTCCTCACTACATGTAGGAATCCAGTGTAATCAGACAGACATCACTGTGTGTGTGTGTGTGTGTGTGTGTGTGTGTCATTTTACACTCCCACACTAGTCTCCAAAACAGTCAATAATGAGCTGCATAGACAAAAAGAAGATGTAACACGTCTGAGGATCTTATGACATACAGAGAGCTGTTCTACACCACATTCACCACATTCTGACCAATCAGAGAGCAGAACTCAGCGCTCTGTACTTCAATGTGGTTATTATTTACACCATAATGTACAGATTGTGTTCTGGATCGTTTGTCAGTCACTCTGGATAAAATTAACATAAATATGAATGTAAATGTAAAGATAAACATTAATGTCATATAAATGTAAACAAATTTAAACATAATCAGAAATCAGAATGAATGTATCTTCTAATTAACACGTAATAAACACACGCTCGCAGTGCATTATGGGTAATACACAGTATGGAGTTGTTCCTGCACTGCAGTGTGAGATGATTCAGTGATGTTCAGTGATGTTGTAATATGAGCTCTAAGTGAGGAGGAATTCCATGATTTGGGACAAAGGGCGAAGTCTGAGGAAGCTGGAATGCTGTGTGGAAACAAGGAATCTTTAATCCACAGCCGTTTGGGAACAACTTGTGCTTCTGTGGTCTGAGCTGCTTGGACCTCAGTGTGACTGAATAAAGCTATTGAGGGTGAAGGAAAGTTCCAAAAGTCCTACGTCACTTATAGCAAGAAGGAAAAAAACAGGATAAATTTAGGAGATTGTGGAAGGAGCAAAATGTTTCAGATTCCACTTAATCATCAGAGCAGAAATATTTCTGTTTCAACCACAAAGACCACCGTCTGTGATTAGAGTCTGTGATTAGAGTCTGTGATTAGAGTCTGTGATTAGAGTCTGATTAGAGTCTGTGATTAGAGTCTGTGATTAAAGTCTGATTAGAGTCTGATTAGAGTCAGTAATTAGAGTCTAATTAGAGTCTGTGATTAGAGTCTGATTAGAGTCTGTGATTCGAGTCTGATTAGATTAGAGTCTGTGATTAGAATCTGTGATTAAAGTCTGATTAGAGTCTATTATAGTCAGTAATTAGAGTCTAATTAGAGTCTGTGATTAGAGTCTGATTACAGTCTGTGATTACAGTCTGTGATTAGAGTCTGTGATTAGAATCTGTTTAGAGTCTGTAATTAGAGTCTGATTAGAGTCTGTGATTAGAGTCTGATTAGTGTCTGTGATTAGAGTCTGTTTAGAGTGTGATTATGGTCTGTGATTAGAATCTGATTAGAGTCTGTGAGTAGAGTCTGTTTAGAGTCTGTAATTAGAGTCTGATTAGTGTCTGTGATTAGAGTCTGTTTAGAGTGTGATTAGGGTCTGTGATTAGAGTCTGTTTAGAGTCTGTGATTAGAGTCTGTTTAGAGTGTGATTAGGGTCTGTGATTAGAATCTGATTAGAGTCTGTGAGTAGAGTCTGTTTAGAGTCTGTGATTAGAGTCTGATTAGTGTCTGTGATTAGAGTCTGTTTAGAGTATGATTAGGGTCTGTGATTAGAGTCTGATTAAAGTCTGTGATTAGAGTCTGATTAGTGTCTATGATTAGAGTCTGTTTAGAGTGTGATTAGGGTCTGTGATTAGAGTCTGATTAAAGTCTGTGATTAGAGTCTGATTAGTGTCTGTGATTAGAGTCTGTTTAGAGTGTGATTAGTGTCTGTGATTAGAGTCTGATTAGTGTCTGTGATTAGAGTCTGTTTAGAGTTTGTAATTAGAGTCTGTTTAGAGTGTGATTAGGGTCTGTGATTAGAGTCTGATTAAAGTCTGTGATTAGAGTCTGATTAGTGTCTGTGATTAGAGTCTGATTAGTGTCTGTGATTAGAGTCTGTGATTAAAGTCTGATTAGAGTCTGATTAGAGTCAGTAATTAGAGTCTAATTAGAGTCTGTGATTAGAGTCTGATTAGAGTCTGTGATTCGAGTCTGATTAGATTAGAGTCTGTGATTAGAATCTGTGATTAAAGTCTGATTAGAGTCTATTATAGTCAGTAATTAGAGTCTAATTAGAGTCTGTGATTAGAGTCTGATTACAGTCTGTGATTACAGTCTGTGATTAGAGTCTGTGATTAGAATCTGTTTAGAGTCTGTAATTAGAGTATGATTAGAGTCTGTGATTAGAGTCTGATTAGTGTCAGTGATTAGAGTCTGTGAGTAGAGTCTGTGATTAGAGTGTGACTAGAGTCTGTAATTAGAGTCTGATTAGTGTCTGTGATTAGAGTCTGATTAGTGTCTGTGATTAGAGTCTGTTTAGAGTGTGATTATGGTCTGTGATTAGAATCTGATTAGAGTCTGTGAGTAGAGTCTGTTTAAAGTCTGTAATTAGAGTCTGATTAGTGTCTGTGATTAGAGTCTGTTTAGAGTGTGATTAGGGTCTGTGATTAGAGTCTGTTTAGAGTCTGTGATTAGAGTCTGTTTAGAGTGTGATTAGGGTCTGTGATTAGAATCTGATTATAGTCTGTGAGTAGAGTCTGTTTAGAGTCTGTGATTAGAGTCTGATTAGTGTCTGTGATTAGAGTCTGTTTAGAGTATGATTAGGGTCTGTGATTAGAGTCTGATTAAAGTCTGTGATTAGAGTCTGATTAGTGTCTATGATTAGAGTCTGTTTAGAGTTTGTAATTAGAGTCTGTTTAGAGTGTGATTAGGGTCTGTGATTAGAGTCTGATTAAAGTCTGTGATTAGAGTCTGATTAGTGTCTGTGATTAGAGTCTGATTAGTGTCTGTGATTAGAGTCTGTTTAGAGTGTGATTAGGGTCTGTGATTAGAGTCTGATTAAAGTCTGTAATTAGAGTCTGATTAGTGTCTGTGATTAGAGTCTCTGAGTAGAGTCTGTGGTTAGAGTCTGATTAGAGTCTGTGGTTTGAGTTTGTTTAGAGTCTTGATTAGAGTCTGATTAGTGTCTGTTATTAGAGTCTCTGAGTAGAGTCCGTGATTAGAGTCTGATTAGTGTCTGTGATTAGAGTCTGTTTAGAGTGTGATTAGAGTATGTGATTAGAGTCTGATTAAAGTCTGTGATTAGAGTCTGATTAGTGTCTGTGATTAGAGTCTGTTTAGAGTGTGATTAGGGTCTGTGATTAGAGTCTGATTAAAGTCTGTGATTAGAGTCTGATTAGTGTCTGTGATTAGAGTCTGTTTAGAGTGTGATTAGGGTCTGTGATTAGAGTCTCTGAGTAGAGTCCGTGATTAGAGTCTGATTAGAGTCTGTGGTTAGAGTCTGATTAGAGTCTGTGGTTTGAGTTTGTTTAGAGTCTGTGATTAGAGTCTGATTAGTGTCTGTGATTAGAGTCTCTGAGTAGAGTCCGTGATTAGAGTCTGATTAGTGTCTGTGATTAGAGTCTGTTTAGAGTGTGATTAGGGTCTGTGATTAGAGTCTGATTAAAGTCTGTGATTAGAGTCTGATTAGTGTCTGTGATTAGAGTCTGTTTAGAGTGTGATTAGGGTCTGTGATTAGAGTCTGATTAAAGTCTGTGATTAGAGTCTGATTAGTGTCTGTGATTAGAGTCTGTTTAGAGTGTGATTAGGGTCTGTGATTAGAGTCTGATTAAAGTCTGTGATTAGAGTCTGATTAGTGTCTGTGATTAGAGTCTGTTTAGAGTGTGATTAGAGTCTGTGATTAGAGTCTGATTAAAGTCTGTGATTAGAGTCTCTGAGTAGAGTCCGTGATTAGAGTCTGATTAGAGTCTGTGGTTAGAGTCTGATTAGAGTCTGTGGTTTGAGTTTGTTTAGAGTCTGTGATTAGAGTCTGATTAGTGTCTGTGATTAGAGTCTCTGAGTAGAGTCCGTGATTAGAGTCTGAGACGGTTCAGGGGACGAGAGAGACTCTAATCTGTGTGTGTTTTTATCCTCAGGAAGAAACTCACACTTTTCTTCTCAGATCTACAGAAATCTGGGTCACAGCTTTTATTTTACACTCAGCTCTAATAATATCGCCTTTAAAACCTAATATAATAATAATAATAATAATAATAATAATAATAATAATAATAATAATAATAATAATAATAATATTCAACAACAGTAAAAAAGGTTGAAGAGATATTTTCTTATTTAAATTCATTTTTTGTTATTTTATTCAAATTTAAATACATTTGAATAAAGGTACAAGTGTCCTTGTTATTAAACTTTTCATTATTAAATATTAAATAATTATTCATTATTCGTTTTCAAAATTTCTTTATTAAATGATTTACTTTTCATTTATAATTTACCAATTAATTTATTTACATATAATTATAATAAAAATAATTAGCATCAGAATTTAAAAAAATTGTAGATAAACAAACAAACAAACAAACAAATAAATAAATAAGTGTGTTCCTTGTTGCTGGCTGGTGTTTTGTCGGTGTCGAGCTGCAGTGATGAGCTGCGTTTCAGCCCCCAGTCAGAATAAAGAACTCGACTGAATATAAATCAGGTGACTGTACAGACGAGAGGCTTCAGAAACACTACGAACAACAGCAGCGTTTGTGTGTCGCCTTGAGCAGAACGCCTAAACTCCATCTTATTGTCGTCCTACAGCTGCGTCTGTCTCATTCTTCACTCTGGAAAACCTTCAGAACTTTTTCCTTTTTCTTTTTTTATTGTGAGTTAAATATATTTATTTTGCATATTGTCTAATCTTTGAGGTCTGTAGCTTTTAAATCTAGCTTTTATTTATTATTTTTACATTTATATCTAAAAATCTGTGTAAAAACATAAATAGAACTTCTTGTTAGTTTTCTTTTATTCTTATTAACAAAATTATTTTAGCTTGAATTTGAGAAATATATATATATATTTGGCTGGTTGAATTTTTCACCTTTGTTTTTCAAATTTTGTTTCTAAAGTAACCACTTTTAATTGATGCCCATTAACAATTAACAATTTCCTTAAATTTTAATAAAATTTTTTTTTTTTACTTTTTTCCAGCACTTTTTTGTCCTCTACACCACGTTTCCCTCAAATTTCTGAGGATCTTCTTTGCCGGAGCTCCAGATGAAGATGTCCGATTCGTCCGTCAGGTTGTCCTGGACATTGTACTGGACGCTGGGTGTTGTTAGCGTGCTCACGCTGCTGAACTCGGCCGGATTTATGCTGCTCCTTCTTCAGACCCGAGAGTTTGAAAATCGGATGGATGTGGTGGAATCTCGTCTGGAGGAAATCTCTCAGAGCTCAGTGGTGGAGTTCATGACGGAGATGAGCAGAAATAAGCAGGAGATCCAGGAAGATCTGCATCAATACTCCAGAAATAAAAGGAGTCAGGAGCTAAAGGCAGCTCAAGCTCTAGAGCAGAAACTTCAGCTGGAACTGGAGGAGAAACTGGCCGAGGTTTCAGGAGACGGAATGGGAGAAAGAGCGATGATTAACGAGGAGAGGAACATTCAGGAGCCTCCAGATTTCTATCACAGGACGGTTCAGCACAATGGGATGATGATGATGATGACGTACTCCATGGTGCCGGTAAGAACTACAAATGAGTGGAGGACATAAAAAAGGCAGATTTATGTCATTTATAAAATCACAATCCGGTGAAAATGTTGATGAGATCTTTCAGTTTAATAAAAACATTTTTTAGATAATAACCAAGAAAGAAAAATATAATTTTATATTTTGTATAAATCTGACAAATGGATGAACATTTTCTGAAAAAAAAAGGTAATTCAATTAATAATAATTTTTTAATTTATTTTGTAGTGTGGAATTTTGTTTAAAATACACAAATTTTGAATTTTGGAAGAAAAAAACTTTTTTTGCCTTTTGCCTTAAACATAAAATATATTGGTAACGCTTGGATCCTAATGCAGGAGCGATGCTTTGTAAATGATTCATTGATTGATGAGTCAATGATTCAAGTATTTACTCATGATTAACTAATGCTTAATAGTGGGCAGGTATTAAAAAGCCTTACAATATATTTTTCCTCTTTGCTTTTGACTGAAGTTTTTTGAACAAAATATTTTTCAGAACATCTTCAAATATTCTTTTTGATTTTGTGAAATAATTTTTATATTTATAACAATTTAACCTCAATTTTGTAAATCAGTCTTAATGCCACATTTGATTAATCAGTGCAGTGTGTGTGTGTGTGTGTGTGTGTGTGTGTGTGTGTGTGTGTGTGTGTGTGTGTGATAAAAGTCTTTATTCGTTTTGAAGATGTTTTTGTTTTTAAGGTTAAAGTCTTATTAGACCTCTGTAACAGCTCTAAAGGAGTTTGTCTCACTGGTGAGTTTCTCCTCATAAACAATTCCTTAATAAAATAAAGAATATTTTCGGACTTTCCTTAATGTACAAAGCTCTTCACTACATTTTATCATTCCTTTAACAGGTCCTCCTGGACCTCCAGGTAATAAAACAGCTTCAATAAATTATATGACAATCATTAAAATGTTTGAGCTTCGTCTCTCACTCGAATATTTTCCTGACAAATAGTTATAAGGTGTAAATATCTGAAATAAATAAATAATTGATGTTTATGACTGGAAATTGCAGGTTTGCCAGGTGTAGATGGAATGCCAGGATACAACGGGACTGATGGAATTCCTGGTTTGCCAGGAGAACCTGGAGCCCCCGGAAGACGAGGAAAAAAGGGTCAGATAAAAATATTATTCCTTAATGATACATCATTTCCAAATCATCCGTCTATTTAAACAAATAGTGATTATTATACAATTTCCACTAATCCATTAAAGGGGTTTGAATTATATTCAGGAACTTTGTTCATTACAGCATTGTTACTTTTATTTAGAAAAAAAAACAATAAGTGGATTTCTACTCTTACACAATTGGGAATTTTGTCCCTATATTACTAATGATTCATGTGTTTAGACATTTATTTGGGATTTTTACATGTTTTCTGTACATTCCCAGTGATCTCAGGTCATTTGGGAATTTTGCCAATTATACTGGATGTGTTGAATTATTAGGAATTTTGTTTGTTGGACTATCGCCAGTAATCCATCCAAATCCATTCTCAGTGATTTATAAAAGCGCAGGAATTTCTGCTCATTAAATAATTCTCAGTGATCTGAGACCAGCGAAGTGGAATTCTATGGATTATATTTCTTTTTCCATTATTTGCGCCAAATCCATTACAAAGCTTTATAGAAACCTGGTTGGGAATTCTTCCTTTTACACGATTCCTCAATTATCTGTCCAGTGGCTGATCAGGAATTGTGAATTCTTCTGCAGTCAGAGACAACAACATCAGCTCTTTATGACAGTTCACTTGTCTTTCCAATCGTAACTTCCTGTTGTGGATCTGGTGGTTTTTCAGTTTCTGTTGTGAATCGGAATGTTATTGTCCCTCAGTGGGAATCCTGTGAGAAGTCTTTGATAGGAAATGGAGGCAGTCGTAGCTGTGGGTTTTAAAGTCATGCTGATTCTCCGGCTCACTGCTGAGTCACAGAGGAAACTGAATGAAATTCTTTATTCCACTGATGAGAAGCTTCTGGAAAATATTTGGATTGAGTGTAAAGACGATGACTGATCTGATAAGCGGAACACTGAGGCGGAATATTTAATAATATTTAGTGACTCTGTGGTTAAACTTCCACTGTATGAGATTTCCTCAAGCATTCAGCAGCCATGACAGAAGCATTCATTTCATTCCGATGTGCAGAATCAAATCAGATCAATCCTTTGCTAAAAATTTACTATAATTATCTGAATTAATGATTTGCTTTTATTATTATTATTATTATTATTATTATTATTATTATTATTATTATTATTATTATTATTATTATTAGGTTCTCCAGGTGAAAAAGGTGAACCAGGTGAGCCTGGTGTGAAAGGTGACCCAGGACCACCTGGAGAAAAGGGAGAACCTTCTAATGACGTGATTGTAGAAGGTAAATATTAAAATTCCTGCTTGGATTTTTTTTTTTTTGTACAAACTAAAAATTTGAATATTCATTTTCACATAACTTTGATATATTTTCACATAAATTTGATAAAAACATAAACAGAATATGACAAAAAATGGTTTAAACCTTGACTTCAGGACAAAAGTGTAAAGAATCTGAGGAAAAAAAACACGGAAAATGTGGCTTCAGACTCGGAATTGTGGGATAAAATAAAGGAATCTTCCCTAATACACCTTTACTTCATGACTGGAGATGTGAAGCGTTCCTCTAAAGATCATTGGGATTAAAGCTGCTCCCTAACTGTGATCTTTTACTCTGATAAATAATAAATTAACACTTTCTTCTTCTCGCTTTGGGGATTTGAACTTCTTCTCATTTACCTGGCAGGTCCTCCTGGCCCCGCGGGACCCCCTGGTGCTCCAGGTCCGATGGGACCACCAGGTCTTCCAGGACCACCTGGTCCACCGAGACCAGCCAGGAACAGAAGCCAGAGAGCTCACCTGCACACAGGCCCTGTGTCTGAAGGTAACGTGCTGAACATATCACTGTACTGAACCCGTCACTGTACTGAACACGTCAAGGTCCTGAACACTTCACTGTACTGAACACGTCACTGTACTGAACATTTCACTTTACTGAACACGTCACTGTACTGAACACGTCACTGTACTGAACACTTCACTGTACTGAACACATCACTGTACTGAACACGTCACTGTACTGAACACTTCACTGTACTGAACACGTCACTGTCCTGAACATTTCACTTTACTGAACATGTCACTGTACTGAACACGTCACTGTACTGAACACTTCACTGTACTGAGCACGTCACTGTCCTGAACATTTCACTTTACTGAACACGTCACTGTACTGAACACGTCACTGTACTGAACGCTTCACTGTACTGAACACTTCACTGTACTGAACACATCACTGTCCTGAACATTTCACTTTACTGAACACTTCACTGTACTGAACACGTCAAGGTCCTGAACACTTCACTGTACTGAACAAGTCACTGTACTGAACACGTCAAGGTCCTGAACACTTCACTGTACTGAACACGTCACTGTACTGAACACATCAAGGTCCTGAACACTTCACTGTACTGAACACGTTGCTGTCCTGAACATGTCACTGTACTGAACACGTCAAGGTCCTGAACACTTCATTGTACTGAACACGTCACTGTGCTGAACATGTCACTGTACTGAACACATCACTGTCCTGAACATGTCACTGTATTGAACGTGTCACACATGACTTTACTGAACACATGGCTGTATTAAACACATGACTGTACTGAAAATGTCACCGTATTGAATGTCGCTGTACTGAACGTGTCAATATACTGAATACACTGCTGTCCTGAACATGTGTCTGTACTAAACTCATTGCTGTACTGAACACGTCCCTGTACTGAATACGTCGCTGTACTGAACACATCACTGTACTGAACATGCTGCTCTCCTGTAGCTGATTCTGAAGAAAAGAAAGAAAAAAAAATGAAAGGGAAGTCGTGGCCCAATGATTAGAGAGTCTGACTCTCAATCCCAAGGTTGTGGGTTTGAGTCTCAGGCTGAAATGAATCACTGAATCATTACATGTATGCAACTCTGAAGAGAAATATGTTGATTTTTTTACCCCCAGGTTTCATTCAGCCTGTTTCACATGATCCAATGATGAGTCACGGACCAGGGAACCGGAGAAAGATCTCAAAACAAGGTACAGACAGAACATACTCACCTTCTCCTGTGTGATGCATTAATGATCTATCATTAATGCATCTATCAGATCATTAATAATCTGGTTCTTGATCACCTTGAGCCTATGAAAAGATTACTAGAAGGTGAAAACTTCTTGGCAAAAGACCACAGAGAACCTTTGAGTGTGTAGAAGTTTGGTAATGGTTCAGTGGTACAGGTTCCACAGAGAACCTTGAAGGACATAGTTTCTGATAAAGGCTCATTACATAAATAAGAGTTCATAGCTTCCAAAATTGGTTCTGACAGGGGAACTGTATTATAGGGTTCTACATAGAACCAATCTGTAGAAGCTGCTACTTCATGATGCTTTATTATTCAGGGGCTTCTAAACATTTTATGAACAATAAAAATGTCTCTCCGTGGCAGAGTGCATTATCAAGTCAGTAAAGGAACCGAGGAACCTGGCTAAGATGGCGAGTACGTTTGGAACCTGGCTGAAAGACACAGCAGTGGGAGATGATGAGAAGATCTGGGTGGCAGAACATTTCTCAGGTACATCATCAGACATAAGGAGATTCATAACATAATATCCAACATACGCAGGATATTATTACACCACAAGTGTGTGGATTTCTGGATTCTCATTGGTGACAAGGTGTTAACTAGTTTTCTTGAACAGCTCTATATTATTGCCTCAGCGTTTCTATAGCAACGGCTCAGTCACAGGGTCATGCAATGGTGAGGTTTCCTGTGAGGAGCCGTCTAGTGTTAGTTTCAGGGTTCAGCCTGTGATCATGTCTCTATCCTGTAGGTCGTATTATAAAGGAGTACAGCAGCATCGCAGCCTGGCAGAACAGCAGCGGCAAGTCCATCGACGTCAAGAAGTTTTTCCAAGGATGCGGACATTTGGTCCACAACAACTCCTTTTATTACAACATCGCAGGAACTTACATCATCTCCAAGTAAGAAGAATCTGGAGCTTTCTATAACATTCAACGATCAAACATGGAGTGCTCAGGCAGAGTAGAATACAGAGCCGTGATTACAGAAATCAAACTTTTAAGATATTTAACAATAAATATAATAATTTCATTTAACATTTTATAGGTTTCATTTTGAAAGGGGAAGTTTTATTGGCATTTATTCATTTGAATTTGGAAAAAACCTAATTAATTAATTTATTCTTTTTTAAACTTTATTAAAAATGTTTAGACGTTAGGAATGTTAGAACGTTGTATTCTAATCTATGTAAAAGACTGGAAGTGAATGAAGAGAAATCTCACATCTGTGTTTGTGGAACTTTTTCAGGTTTAATCTTCAGACTAAGACACTGCACACTCTGGCCATAGAGAACGCTTTGTACCACAACCTGTCCTACCTGCTCCGGAGCTCCAAGACCTACTTTAAAATGGCAGCAGATGAAAGCGGCTTGTGGCTCGTCTTCGCCTCAAGCATCGACGAGAACATCATGGTGGCGCAACTGGACGAGAAAACCTTCTCTGTGACATCATACATCAACACCAGCTACCCGAAGAGCAAAGCAGGAAACGCCTTCATCGCGTGCGGCGTCCTCTACGTCACTGACACTAAAGACAGCAGAGTGAGCTTCGCCTTTGATCTCCTCAAACTGAAGCCTCTCAGCGTTAGCTTTGATCTCTGGCCTCCGGCTAGCGTTCTGTCGATGATGTCTTACAATCCTAAAGACCGCCATTTATACGTCTGGGACAGCGGACACGTCAAATCCTACAAGGTCCAGTTTCTGTCTGATGAATGATTGGAGTTTTTATATATGAAATGTTCTGAGTGACTTTTCACTAATAGCCTCGTGTCCATTCCTTGATGAACCCTTTTGTATTGAAATGTTTAAAATAACTATCCATCTCATTATGCAAATGAGGCTTTGTTTATTTAAATAGGCAGAATTTTAATTTACAAATTATGAAAACAAAACTCTTAAATCTAGTCTGAAGTCACTGAAGTGTTTATTTCTCTGTGAAGATGCTCAGAAAACAACTTTTACTGAAGTTAAATGTGCGACTGAGGGGGGCACGGTGGCTTAGTGGTTAGCACGTTCGCCTCACACCTCCAGGGTCGGGGTTCGATTCCCGCCTCCACCTTGTGTGTGTGGAGTTTGCATGTTCTCCCCGTGCCTCGGGGGTTTCCTCCGGGTACTCCGGTTTCCTCCCCCCGCCCAAAGACATGCATGGTAGGTTGATTGGCATCTCTGGAAAAATTGTCCCTAGTGTGTGATTGCGTGAGTGAATGAGAGTGTGTGTGTGTGTGCCCTGTGATGGGTTGGCACTCCGTCCAGGGTGTATCCTGCCTTGATGCCCGATGATGCCTGAGATAGGCACAGGCTCCCCGTGACCCGAGGTAGTTCGGATAAGCGGTAGAAGATGAATGAATGAATGAAATGTGCGACTGATTTTTTTTCTTTTTTTCCCTTAATTTCACCTTTCACCTTAATTAAAACCTCCTGGTCTGTTAAATCAAATACATTTCAGTATAAAGTCCAAATTGACTCAACATTCGGAGCTGTTCCTCTCTACTATGAATTTAATCTCTAAACTCTAAAGGGACAGAAACGTGGAATAAAAGCAACTCATTAAAATAAATAAATAAATAAATAAATAAATAAATGAGAGAAAGTTGATAAAGCAAACTAATGTCTATTTCATCTCACCATAAACTTTATGTACATCAGAAAAACAAACTTTACAGAGTCATGTGACGTGATGGTGAAGTGGGCGGAGCTTAAATTAATCTAAAGTCGCAAAGTATCAAATAAAGCAGGACAAAAAAACAGAGAAATTAACATTTTGTTTGTTGAGTTTTGATATTTTTATTGCTATTCTGTAAAACGACACATGACCTAAAAGTACTTTTGGTTAGTAACTAATTTTTGGTAATCATCACTCAGTGCAGCGTCTCATTTTAAAGCCCACAGACTTCTGTTCAGTTCGTTTCCCGCTCATTAAGTTCCTCACTAAAAGGTAATGGAGTGTGATGTTCAGTAGCGAGCTGCGTGTGCTGGAGTCTCATCATCATAGTCAAACTGTCTTCATTATAATTTACACTAAATGTGTGTTTTCAGGTGTTTCAGTGAAAGTTAACGATGAAACAACAGACGTGAAGATTAGAAAGGTCTCAGATTTCTCACAGCTGAACTGAATCTTTCTAACAGTTTCAATTAAAGCAGATTTCAAGCGTGACTTTATATTAAAAGAAGAATCTGAATGAAATGATTATTAAGATGAACTCCAGAGGTTTTATAATAAATGATTTAACTCTATGTTTGTGCTTCCAGTCTGTTTCAGATCCTGATCTTTAATGAACAATGTTCCATTTTGGCAGCTTATATAATTATTTAATAAACATTTAAAAGTACCCTGGATGTTTAGTTCCTGTACTTTCTGCTGCTTTACATCCTGCATTAGATTATTGTACTCTGTTGTGTTTTTATAGCTGTTTTATTTCATTATAAACTTTATAAATCATTTATCTATTTCTAACAAAAAGTCTTTTGGATTGTTAATGTGACAAATGTGTAAATTCAAATAAATAAATAAATTTTCTTAAAAGTGTCTTTGATTATATTAAACTGTTACTTACTGTTGCTTTGCTTATTTATTTCATTTATAATTCTTTATAAATCTTTATGTACAACATTCACATTTAGTCGTTTGTGTAGTGACTTCTGCTGAAATTAGTGAGCTAACTAAAAATTAGGAGGGAAAACTTCAGCACAAGCTCAGGACGTGTGTGTTGCGTTGTTATTGTGTTGTTATTGTGTTGTTATCGTGTTGCTGTTGTGTTGTTCTTTACAGCAGTGAGTCTTTGCTGATTGTTGAATATTCTGCAGTGTTTATAATTGCAGACATTAGAGAATCGTCTCTCAGCAGGTCAGGGCTGAGGACTGAGAGCAAAGTGAACACAGAGTGAACACAAAGTGAACACAACATGAACACAGAGTGAACACAAAGTGAACACAAAGTGAACACAACGTGAACACAAAGTGAACACAACGTGAACACCTCAGTTTTGTTGTTCATGGAGACGCGAGTTAGTTGAATGCAGGCTGTTTGTTGTGACTCTGCTGCTGCTGCTCAGAAGTTTACAGTGATTCACATTTATTATATTTGTAAAACAATTTAAATCATTTGTGCTCTAGGAATCGGTTTCCGAGATTCCACATATTCTACAATCACAAACCTGCGCATGTGAACCGCAGGATATCCGAGTTATCGTTTCCATAGTAACAGCTCGTTATAACTCTACATTAATAATAAAGAGGATTTTATAAATCTGTGTTATGACTGGACTGTGAGGTGTGTGTGTGTGTGTGGTGAAGGAGTCTTCAGTGTCAATGCTGTAGAACAGTCAGAGGTAAAGCTGTGAATCTTTTTGACTTTAAAAGAGAGAGAGAATAAGGAGAGACTGGTGAGAGATGGAGTGTGTACAGCTGCTAGAACGTACCTGAGAACAGGGACCTGATGTACAGATCGTTAAACAAGTGTAAATGAATCAACGTGTCGTTCTTTAATAAATAATAATAATGTAAAAGAAATTAAGCACTTGGGGACACGCAGTTAGAGGTAAATAATCAACTAAGAGTGTCTCGGGGTCTCAGTAACACAGGCACTCTGACATTTACTCAAAATGGAGAAAACGTCATCATGACAGCAGGAGATGTGGCGGGAAAAGAAAGCAGATGAACAGATTTTATTCAGATTCTTACTCTACAAAGGTAAAACTCTGACCATGAGAAAACAAGCTGTTCTTCCAGAAACTTAAACACAGACGGCATATGACCGGTTTAATAAATACACTACAGACAAAAGGACACACCCCCACCCCCCCACAAGTACAGTGGACATGATGGCCAGAAGACCGTACACAACACAAAGAGTTTAATAAATATATCACATACATCCAAAACAAATATACATCTATTGCAGCCATTATGATAAAAACTAAAGCAAACAAAACTGAATAAATTAAAACGGTTTGTAACAGCCATGTCCAGCTACTTCATATCTAGTTATTTATATTTATATATATTTGTGTTCCTTTAAAACTAAACATTCATCTGGATATAGAAGATTTTTCTGTTAAAACATCCTCCACTCTGTTGGACTGTTACAGCGTCTCCACATCCGAGTGCAAACGTGTACATTTGTGTTCAGACATTTCATAAATAAACCAGTGATCATCACATTGCAGCATCTTACAGTTGCATCACACAGGAATAAAGTTAATGAGGAGTACAGCAGCTTTAAAAAACAACAGAACGCATGAGCATGTAAACACTAAACACCTTAATAAATAATTAATAAAGACAAAAAAAGGTTCTGTGCAAAATGTCACTGTTTCTGCTCAAAGTAAACGTCTCAGATCACCGGTGACCAAAAACACTGCGGGAAATGAGAGCGAGACAGATCTGAGAGTGAGACAGGTCTGAGAGTGAGTCTGAGAGTGAGATAGATCTGAGAGTGAGTCTGAGAGTGAGTCTGAGAGTGAGATAGATCTGAGAGTGAGACAGGTCTGAGAGTGAGATAGATCTGAGAGTGAGACATGTCTGAGAGTGAGACAGGTCTGAGAGTGAGGCAGGTCTGAGAGTGAATCTGAGAGTGAGGCAGGTCTGAGAGTGAGTCTGAGAGTGAGACAGATCTGAGAGTGAGACAGGTGGATACGTGGACGTACCTGGGCCACAGGATTTAAAACTGATATCAGATTTCGAGTGAGACAGAAGTAATAACAGCTATGGAGATGGGAGTGAGACAGGTTCAGGAATAGAAAGACTGATTAATTTCAGCCTTTAGGAATGAGAGTGAGACAGATTTACATGGAACTGGAATGAGAGTGAGACAAATATTTAATTACACACAGTAAAGAAGAGAGAGACAGGTTTAACTGGAGTTATGGAATGACAATGAGACATTTATGTGAAATTGTGAAACATCACTAAGAGATATTAAGATGCAGAGAGAGTGAGACAGGTTTAACATGGAGTTATGGAATGAGAGTGAGACAAATATTTATTTACACACAGGAAGGAAGAGAGAGACAGGTTTAACTGGAGTTATGACTGGAGAATAAGACAGAAATATCATAGCATGTATGAAAGGAGAGTGAGACAGGTTTATATTAGTGAGTGTGACACCTTTCCTTCCTCTAACCCTTTTCAGTAGCTTGTGCAGGATAAACATCTTATTTCTCCAATAAACTTGTACATTTTTATAAATAAATAAAATACATTCTAAAACACACCTAGAGTGAGACAGGTCTAGCTGCAGGCATGGGGCGAGAGTGAGACAGCTGTGTGATTTACAGTAAGAATAAATAAAGTGTGGGCTTCACAGACAGGGGATTACTGAAGCACAGTGCTGGAGTTAAAAAGGCTCAGTCCGCTCAGCTGTGGACATGAAAATGACACACACACACACACACACACACACACACACACACACACACACACACACACACACCCACACCCACCCACACACACACACACACACCCACACCCACCCACACACACACACACACACCCCCACCCACCCAACACACACACACACACCCCCACCCACCCGCCCACCCACCCACACACACACACACACAACCCACCCACCCACCCACCTACACCCACCCACCCACACACACACACACACACACACACACACACACACACACACACACACACACACACAGGAATGTTTTGCTTTACAGAGCACAATCAACACTCTGGCGAATGCACCGCAGTGACGAGTTCAGCACATGCATAGCT
>NC_083468.1:27556663-27566663 GCF_030014155.1 Tachysurus vachellii
AGGAGTTCACTGTGTTGTACTAGTGTTTAGACAGGAGTTCACTGTGTTGTACTAGTGTTTAGTCAGGAGTTCACTGTGTTGTACTGGTGTTTAGTCAAGAGTTCACTGTGTTGTACTAGTGTTTAGTCAGGAGTTCACTGTGTTGTACTGGTGTTTGGTCAGGAGTTCACTGTGTTGTACTGGTGTTTAGTCAGGAGTTCACTGTGTTGTACTGGTGTTTAGTCAGGAGTTCACTGTGTTGTACTGGTGTTTAGTCAGGAGTTCACTGTGTTGTACTGGTGTTTAGACAGGAGTTCACTGTGTTGTACTGGTGTTTAGACAGGAGTTCATTGTGTTGTACTAGTGTTTAGACAGGAGTTCACTATGTTGTACTGGTGTTTAATCAGGAGTTCACTGTGTTGTACTGGTGTTTAGACAGGAGTTCACTGTGTTGTACTAGTGTTTAGACAGGAGTTCACTATGTTGTTCTGGTGTTTGGTCAGGAGTTCACTGTGTTGTTCTGGTATTTGGTCAGGAGTTCACTGTGTTGTACTGGTGTTCGGGTCATATGCTACTCATTATTGAATGTAGTATTGTTGTTTACTCTGCATCATGCTGGTGTTTACTCTGTGATGTGCTGCTATTTATACAGCATGCATCATGACTGAGAATGAAATTGAGCTGGAGAAATGATTGATCGGTGTGTGTATGTGTGTGTTATCAGCTGTAGAGGACACCCAGCAGCGGTGATGACGCACACTGCTACCTTGGTCTGTCCGGTGTTTATTGTTCTGTGCTCTGTGTCTCTCACAGCACTGTGTGTTCTTATCGGCTCTCACGGACTTGTCACTGTGGGTGTTTTGACCAAATCAACACTGTTTGTGTTACGCTGATAAAATGTATATATACAAAACTCTCTCTCTCTCTCTCTCTCTCTCTCTCTCACTCTCTCTCCCTCGGTGTACTCATACTCTGAACTTCATCTGTGTAATCTCTCTGGGATTATTTAAGTTCACACACCTTGTTTTTGAGGTCAGTTCTACAGAATTTAATCTGGTTAAATGCAAAAATATGCAAATGTTATGGTAATTTGTAAAAGAGAGCTTTTGGACAATCTTTTATCTTCTTTTAAAATGACTATTTACATATTAAAAATAATTATAATTTTAATATACAATTTTATTTGAGACATTATTATTATTATACAAGATAATTTTTTAGAAACTTTTTTTGGTGAAGCACATTCAGTCTTTATATAACACACATACCACGCTAGCACCCATGCTGGTTTGTCCGCTGCCGAGCCATGGCATAGAGGCAGAGACCGGCATAGGGGGAGGGGCAAAAGGGGCGGAGCTTGCCTGTGCGATGTTGGTGTGGGAAGAGCGATAGTCGTCATCCGAGCTGAGAAGAAAAAAAATTTAGCAAACAATTATGTTACAAAAATGTTGTATACACACACACACACACACACACACACACACACACACACACACACCTGCGTGACTCCTTGTCAATTTCCTCTCCAATCCAGGTGTATGACTGCGCTGCTAGAAGGGTGGAAACATCCACTTCCTGAACATCATGAGTTGAGGCCAGGACAATTTCACTTGGTTTAGCCTACACACACACACACACACACACACAAACATATATATACACAATGCATTTTTCCTTCTAGAAGGTGCTGTAACTTATTCAGTGATTCAAAAAATAAAATATTTGTACCTTATTGATAGCAAAAGCCATGATGATGTCAGATTCCTTGTGTATAATTTTAGCTTTGCCTCCAGGATAACCAAGATCTGCCTCCACCTACACACCCCACACACACCACACACAGTTATCCTATTTGTTTAACCCTCCTCAGTGTGAGATATTAACATGTCAACATGCCATAGAACCCCTAAGGGCTCTAAGCTGACCGGTTAATTGGTTAATTTGAGGTTAATTGAAGGTCATTTGAATGTTAATTGAATAAAGCAGGAGCCGGAGTCTGGATCAGCTGAAGGAGAGACAGCTTAGTGCCTCCACCAGTTAGTAGACAGGAGGGGAGGATCTTCTGTGAGGAGCTGAGAGGAAGAACGTTTTGTGTGTGTGTACGTGCATGTGTGTGTGCATGTGTGTGTGCATATGTGTGTCTGTGTGCATGTGTGTGCGTGTGTGTGTTTGTGTGTGTGTGAGTGAGTGAGTGAGATTGTTAGTGAGATTGTAAGTAAGTGAGATTGCATATGGGTGTGTGCATGTGTGTGTGTGTGTGCGTGTGTGTGCCTGTGTGTGTTTGTGTGTGTGTGAGTGAGTGAGATTGTTACTGAGATTGTAAGTAAATGAGATTGCATATGGGTGTGTGCATGTGTGTGTGTGTGTGTGCGTGTGTGCATATGTGTGTGCTTGTGTTTGAGTGTGTGTATGTGTTTGTGTATGCGCATGTGTGTGCATGTGTGTGCGTGCGTGTGTGTGTGTGCGCATATGTGTGTGTGAACACAGCAGGTTCAAAAGAGGAAAAAAGCTGAAAGCCTTGAGGAGAGAGCAAAAAGTCTCACACACTTAACACTACCTTGTTGATTTTGTGAGCTCCTGCTACACAGTTGTGTGTGTGACAGTCCACATGGTTCTCTAAACACTGCACAATACACACCACAACAAACCACAACACACCCGAGCACAAAACAACACAACACGTGTAACACAACACACCAAACACATGCACAGAGAAAAAAACACTGAGATTTGAACAGCATTCAAGACCAAATGTGTGTGTGTGTGTGTGTGTGTGTGTGTGTGTGTGTGTGTGTGCGTGTGTATGTGTGTGTGTGTGTGTGTGTGTGCGTGCACACCCAAGTGACCTTAGTCTCTCTTATCAAACCTGGTCACATGGTTGTTAGTGTGATTCTGTGATATTTTGATTTATTCTTTTTTCTTTACTATACAAATTATTACAAATGAACACAAAATGAATAAATAAATAATAATGAATAGATAAATATAATTAAATGTAACACAAATAAATGTAATTTATTAACAGTCATATTGATTTATTTAAATGAATATTCGTTTATTTTAAACTCCCTTATATGATATCTCTGTAATCTACACATCTGATTTCCCTGTGCAACACACACTATAAAGGAGTTCCTGACTCCGCCCCCTTCCATTACCTCACTCTGCTTCCTCTTCTTAGTGAAGATGTACCGAATCAGAGTCTCCTGGAGAACTTCCTGTTTCACCAGGAAGTGCCAAAGACGTCGGGCAGGGAAGGAGAGACGGTGCTTTGCCCTACAGAGAGTGAGAGAAAAACATTCCCATTATCCTTCAGTGCGTTCGAAACAGAGGAGAGAGTGTCAGGTGTCAGTCATTAAGAGCTTAGAAGTGTGTGTGTGTGTGTGTGTGTGTGTGTGTGTACTTGAAGGGCGTGTTGTCAGGCTCCAGCATGGCTTTATGGCGCAGTGCAGCAGGACCTCCGCCAGCACTGATGTCTGTAGGGAAGGTGTTTATGTAGCTGGGTGGAGGACCATCAAATCTGTCCATCCGCTCCTGCAGCTGCTGCTCCCAATTCTCCATACACTTCAGTACGGAGTTACAGAGCGGAGACGACACAGGCAGATCTGAGGGAGGGAGAGGGGGAGAAAGAGGAGAGAAAAAAGGCAGGGAAAAACAAGGAGAAAGAGGGGGAGAGAAAATAATGGGAGAGACAAAGATAGCAAGAAAATAGCGAAAAAAGAGAAAAAGCAAGAAAGAGATTAAGCACGAGGTTAAACATGTATATATATATATATATAATGTGTCTGTGTGTATGTGTGTGTGTGTGTGTGTGTGTTACCTGTAAAGTCAAGCCCTGCAATGGGGAGGAAGTTCTTCACATTGTGTAGAGCAAGTTTAATCATCACTAAACGTATCAGACACCAACTACAGAGAGTGAGAGAGAGAGAGAGAGAGAGAGACAGTGAGAGAGAGTGAGAGAGAGAGAGAGAGAGAGAGAGAGAGAGAGAGAGAGAGAGAGAGAGAGAGAGGAGAGAGACCATGTGATGTGTTTAAAGATCTGCTGCTGATTTGTGTGTATTATCGGTTGTATTCCTGTGAGAATGCAGGGCATCTTTACACTGACTTACTGTAGTGTGATGGAGGTGTTAGTGTAGTGTGATGGAGGTGTTAGTGTAGTGTGATGGAGGTGTTAGTGTAGTGTGATGGCGGTGTTAGTGTAGTGTGATGGCGGTGTTAGTGTAGTGTGATGGCGGTGTTAGTGTAGTGTGATGGCGGTGTTAGTGTAGTGTGATGGCGGTGTTAGTGTAGTGTGATGGCGGTGTTAGTGTAGTGTGATGGCGGTGTTAGTGTAGTGTGATGGCGGTGTTAGTGTAGTGTGATGGCGGTGTTAGTGTAGTGTGATGGCGGTGTTAGTGTAGTGTGATGGCGGTGTTAGTGTAGTGTGATGGCGGTGTTAGTGTAGTGTGATGGCGGTGTTAGTGTAGTGTGATGGCGGTGTTAGTGTAGTGTGATGGCGGTGTTAGTGTAGTGTGATGGCGGTGTTAGTGTAGTGTGATGGCGGTGTTAGTGTAGTGTGATGGCGGTGTTAGTGTAGTGTGATGGCGGTGTTAGTGTAGTGTGATGGCGGTGTTAGTGTAGTGTGATGGCGGTGTTAGTGTAGTGTGATGGCGGTGTTAGTGTAGTGTGATGGCGGTGTTAGTGTAGTGTGATGGCGGTGTTAGTGTAGTGTGATGGCGGTGTTAGTGTAGTGTGATGGCGGTGTTAGTGTAGTGTGATGGCGGTGTTAGTGTAGTGTGATGGCGGTGTTAGTGTAGTGTGATGGCGGTGTTAGTGTAGTGTGATGGCGGTGTTAGTGTAGTGTGATGGCGGTGTTAGTGTAGTGTGATGGCGGTGTTAGTGTAGTGTGATGGCGGTGTTAGTGTAGTGTGATGGCGGTGTTAGTGTAGTGTGATGGCGGTGTTAGTGTAGTGTGATGGCGGTGTTAGTGTAGTGTGATGGCGGTGTTAGTGTAGTGTGATGGCGGTGTTAGTGTAGTGTGATGGCGGTGTTAGTGTAGTGTGATGGCGGTGTTAGTGTAGTGTGATGGCGGTGTTAGTGTAGTGTGATGGCGGTGTTAGTGTAGTGTGATGGCGGTGTTAGTGTAGTGTGATGGCGGTGTTAGTGTAGTGTGATGGCGGTGTTAGTGTAGTGTGATGGCGGTGTTAGTGTAGTGTGATGGCGGTGTTAGTGTAGTGTGATGGCGGTGTTAGTGTAGTGTGATGGCGGTGTTAGTGTAGTGTGATGGCGGTGTTAGTGTAGTGTGATGGCGGTGTTAGTGTAGTGTGATGGCGGTGTTAGTGTAGTGTGATGGCGGTGTTAGTGTAGTGTGATGGCGGTGTTAGTGTAGTGTGATGGCGGTGTTAGTGTAGTGTGATGGCGGTGTTAGTGTAGTGTGATGGCGGTGTTAGTGTAGTGTGATGGCGGTGTTAGTGTAGTGTGATGGCGGTGTTAGTGTAGTGTGATGGCGGTGTTAGTGTAGTGTGATGGCGGTGTTAGTGTAGTGTGATGGCGGTGTTAGTGTAGTGTGATGGCGGTGTTAGTGTAGTGTGATGGCGGTGTTAGTGTAGTGTGATGGCGGTGTTAGTGTAGTGTGATGGCGGTGTTAGTGTAGTGTGATGGCGGTGTTAGTGTAGTGTGATGGCGGTGTTAGTGTAGTGTGATGGCGGTGTTAGTGTAGTGTGATGGCGGTGTTAGTGTAGTGTGATGGCGGTGTTAGTGTAGTGTGATGGCGGTGTTAGTGTAGTGTGATGGCGGTGTTAGTGTAGTGTGATGGCGGTGTTAGTGTAGTGTGATGGCGGTGTTAGTGTAGTGTGATGGCGGTGTTAGTGTAGTGTGATGGCGGTGTTAGTGTAGTGTGATGGCGGTGTTAGTGTAGTGTGATGGCGGTGTTAGTGTAGTGTGATGGCGGTGTTAGTGTAGTGTGATGGCGGTGTTAGTGTAGTGTGATGGCGGTGTTAGTGTAGTGTGATGGCGGTGTTAGTGTAGTGTGATGGCGGTGTTAGTGTAGTGTGATGGCGGTGTTAGTGTAGTGTGATGGCGGTGTTAGTGTAGTGTGATGGCGGTGTTAGTGTAGTGTGATGGCGGTGTTAGTGTAGTGTGATGGCGGTGTTAGTGTAGTGTGATGGCGGTGTTAGTGTAGTGTGATGGCGGTGTTAGTGTAGTGTGATGGCGGTGTTAGTGTAGTGTGATGGCGGTGTTAGTGTAGTGTGATGGCGGTGTTAGTGTAGTGTGATGGCGGTGTTAGTGTAGTGTGATGGCGGTGTTAGTGTAGTGTGATGGCGGTGTTAGTGTAGTGTGATGGCGGTGTTAGTGTAGTGTGATGGCGGTGTTAGTGTAGTGTGATGGCGGTGTTAGTGTAGTGTGATGGCGGTGTTAGTGTAGTGTGATGGCGGTGTTAGTGTAGTGTGATGGCGGTGTTAGTGTAGTGTGATGGCGGTGTTAGTGTAGTGTGATGGCGGTGTTAGTGTAGTGTGATGGCGGTGTTAGTGTAGTGTGATGGCGGTGTTAGTGTAGTGTGATGGCGGTGTTAGTGTAGTGTGATGGCGGTGTTAGTGTAGTGTGATGGCGGTGTTAGTGTAGTGTGATGGCGGTGTTAGTGTAGTGTGATGGCGGTGTTAGTGTAGTGTGATGGCGGTGTTAGTGTAGTGTGATGGCGGTGTTAGTGTAGTGTGATGGCGGTGTTAGTGTAGTGTGATGGCGGTGTTAGTGTAGTGTGATGGCGGTGTTAGTGTAGTGTGATGGCGGTGTTAGTGTAGTGTGATGGCGGTGTTAGTGTAGTGTGATGGCGGTGTTAGTGTAGTGTGATGGCGGTGTTAGTGTAGTGTGATGGCGGTGTTAGTGTAGTGTGATGGCGGTGTTAGTGTAGTGTGATGGCGGTGTTAGTGTAGTGTGATGGCGGTGTTAGTGTAGTGTGATGGCGGTGTTAGTGTAGTGTGATGGCGGTGTTAGTGTAGTGTGATGGCGGTGTTAGTGTAGTGTGATGGCGGTGTTAGTGTAGTGTGATGGCGGTGTTAGTGTAGTGTGATGGCGGTGTTAGTGTAGTGTGATGGCGGTGTTAGTGTAGTGTGATGGCGGTGTTAGTGTAGTGTGATGGCGGTGTTAGTGTAGTGTGATGGCGGTGTTAGTGTAGTGTGATGGCGGTGATGGCGGTTGTTTGTGTAGTGTGATGGCGGTGTTAGTGTAGTGTGATGGCGGTGTTAGTGTAGTGTGATGGCGGTGTTAGTGTAGTGTGATGCGGTGTTAGTGTAGTGTGATGGCGGTGTTAGTGTAGTGTGATGGCGGTGTTAGTGTAGTGTGATGGCGGTGTTAGTGTAGTGTGATGGCGGTGTTAGTGTAGTGTGATGGCGGTGTTAGTGTAGTGTGATGGCGGTGTTAGTGTAGTGTGATGGCGGTGTTAGTGTAGTGTGATGGCGGTGTTAGTGTAGTGTGATGGAGGTGTTAGTGTAGTGTGATGGCGGTGTTAGTGTAGTGTGATGGAGGTGTTAGTGTAGTGTGATGGCGGTGTTAGTGTAGTGTGATGGCGGTGTTAGTGTAGTGTGATGGCGGTGTTAGTGTAGTGTGATGGAGGTGTTAGTGTAGTGTGATGGCGGTGTTAGTGTAGTGTGATGGAGGTGTTAGTGTAGTGTGATGGAGGTGTTAGTGTAGTGTGATGGAGGTGTTAGTGTAGTGTGATGGCGGTGTTAGTGTAGTGTGATGGAGGTGTTAGTGTAGTGTGATGGAGGTGTTAGTGTAGTGTGATGGCGGTGTTAGTGTAGTGTGATGGAGGTGTTAGTGTAGTGTGATGGAGGTGTTAGTGTAGTGTGATGGAGGTGTTAGTGTAGTGTGATGGAGGTGTTAGTGTAGTGTGATGGCGGTGTTAGTGTAGTGTGATGTTGGACAGAGTAAAAACTGAGCCACCAAGTTTAACATAATAACTGTGAATTTCAGTAGGACTCCGTTCAAGATGTTCATGTGTAAATTATAACCTGCAATCACTCAGTGTGTGTGTGTGTGTGTGTGTGTGTGTGTGTGTGTGTGTGTGTGTGTAACCTGTATGAGTTCGGGTCGCTGTGCTCTGTCATTTGAGTATCAGACAGGAAAGCATCATCATCATCCTCTTCGTCTTCATCACCACTTTCATCAGAGTCATACAGAGCTCCACTGTCTGATAGAGGAAGGAAGGGCTGTGCCACACACACACACACACACACACACACACACACACACACACACACACACGAGTTAGTCATAACAGTGATAAGTGTGATTTGAGATATGCACGCAACTCTGTGTGTGTGAAAATGCACACACACACACACACACACCTTGCTGTAAACTGAACAATGTGCTACAGTTCACTCGTTTTAAACTTTTTCTTCTTTAATATTTATAAACATCGCCCCACAAATAAACGCTTTTTAATAAGCACTTTGAGTGTAATTGAAATTAACAAACATTTTATCTCAATGAACTGATGCAATAATATTTGGTGAATCTCTCTTGTAACAGCTGAACTGGGGGTGCTTACTTTTGCCACAAAATAATCCCACATGCTGAGCTCCGGGGGGATGAACTTCTCCTTGTAGGTGGGTCGTTCAGTCGGGATGGGAGGGGGCGTGGCCTGTGCCTCTTTAACGGGCCGACCCGGAACCAGCATCCGCATGTTAAACCGTCTGCGCTGACGATCCACATCCTCAGCGGGAGGTGTCGGGGGCGGGGCTACTGAATGAATGACAGTGAAATTGGTTATTAGTTTATCTTTAAACCTGATATAAAACTGGACCCCATCCACAGTGTAATAACATTTAATCCACACTAACTAACTACATTTGGGATTCATCCAATCACAGATAACTTTATGGTCATGTGACCTACATGACATACCACTGTATAACGATTATAACTACAAATCACAGACAATGTAATACACGACTGTCAGAAAGGGCATGTGGTAGTCTAGTGGTTAAGGTGTTGGGAAGGTTGTGAGTTCAGATCCCACATCCACCAAGCTGCTGCTGTTGGGCCCCTGAACGAGGCCCTTGACCCTCAATTTCTCAGTCCATAAAAGGACATCTGCTAAATGCTGGAAATGTAAACGAGTGTGTTGGTATGAACCCCTGAGTGTGTTGGTATGAACCCCTGAGTGTGTTGGTATGAACCCCTGAGTGTGTTGGTATGAACCCCTGAGTGTGTTGGTATGAACCCCTGAGTGTGTTGGTATGAACCCCTGAGTGTGTTGGTATGAACCCTAAGAGCTCAGAGTTTATTGGTTGTAATTTTACACACAAAATTGATTAGTTTATTTCTGTTAATAATGTATTATAATATACATAAGTACATTAACACAACTGTTTTTGCATCACACATGCCCAAATTTGCACACACACATGCACACACGCAAACACGCACGCACGCACGCATACACGCAAACACGCACGCACGCACACACGCACACGCACCCACACACACACGCGCACACACATGCACGCACACGCACGCACACACACACACACATGCACGCACACGCACGCACACACACATGCACGCACACACGCACGCACACGCACACATGCACACACACAAACCTTCACTGCTGTTCTGTTTCAGTTGATCAGGAAGGTCTAAGTGCAATAAAACACAATAAACAACAATACAAACAAAAATCTCTCACACACTCACATGCACTCAGACACTAAAGTCAGTTTACACCAAAAATGGGCAAAAACTATTCATATGAATGCAATTAGGTAAGATCTAACAGAAATAACACACACACACACAATGTGTGTGTGGCTTTGTTACCGAACATTAGAGTTATACAGTGTGTGTGTGAGGCCATGTGCTGATAAATATAATTAGACATTAGATAAGCAGCAGAGCAAATATAAACAGCCAAGGGGAGAGTGTAAGGATGTGTGTGTGTGTGTGTGTGTGTGTGTGCGCGCTCATGTCAGCTTTTATTAGTCTAGAAGGATGAACAATGTGATAAGTTCAACATAAACACTGATTTACAAAGGACACA
>NC_083468.1:27574163-27576663 GCF_030014155.1 Tachysurus vachellii
AAGGTGTGTTCCAGATGTGGAGTGTTCCAGGTATGTTTAAGGTGTGTTCCAGATGCGGTGGGTTCCAGATGTGGAGTGTTCCAGATGTGTGGAACTTGAGCTGAGGGTTTCAAATGTGTTCTAGTGTTCAAAGTGTGTTCTTTCTATTGGTTTGTCCCTGAAGTGTTCTCTTTGTGTTTAATGTTATTATCAGAGCGTGTATCCTGTGTGTTGTGCTGGAACTGAATTACGGTGTGTGAGTGCGTGCGCACGCGTGTGTGTGTGTGTGTGTGTGTATAAGACCTTCTCCACCATGCGTCTCAGTGTGTTGATGTTTCGGATCCACCAGCCCACACCGACAGCACGAAGCTCAGACCACTGTAAGTCTCCTCTCTGCATGGCTGGGATCATGTTCAACATCTCCTCCTCAGCCTCAGAGTGAAACGCCCACGCAAAGTGACACGTAGATACACCTACACACACACACACACACACACACACACACACACACACACACACACACACACGGTTAACAGGATGTAATAGTATTTTGCTGGTTAAATAGAACAGAATGAGGGTGGTACCTTGGTGCAGCAGCTGTATGCGGTACAGAGGAGGAAGTGATGTAAGCAGACAGGTGTGTAAACGCATCGCCAGGAGATACCTGAGACCGCACTCATCCAGAGCCTCACCACCTGGACAAAACACACACACACACACACACACACACAAAACAACAAAGACAGGTGAGCAGTCAGTAAACACTGTAAAACACACAACCTAAAAACTCTCACCCTGATTGTTATTATTACACACTTCAATGAAGGACCATGCATCATGTGAGTGGACACACACACACACACACACACACACACACACACACAGGATGTCCCTGAACCTCTCTGATGTCCTGATGTCTGCTAACTCTGAGTCTGGAACGTTCTGCTCACTTCTCACCTTCTCTAAAAGACTAAATACACACTATCTGATCTGCTGCAGTGTAGAAACGAGGGGAGAGTGTGACAGTCAACGTGTTTAATTAGTCTAGTGTCAGATATGTTGGACGTTTAGAAGATACGTTAATCACACGCAATGTTATTTACTTTGGTGAGCGAGATAGAGAGGATGTAGTGCAGGGAAGAGTGCGAGTCAAGAAACTCACCTCTGTACTGTTTATCAGTGGCTCCGCCCACCTCAGCGCTGGTGGTTGCCACTGTATCGGCAAGAGCAACTAGGAACATCTGCTCGAGGCGGGTGAGTCCAGGCAGGCTGGAGTGCATCAGGTGAGAAGAGAGCACTTGAGCATGTTCGGGTCCGAAAGAGGTTGGGCCGTAGTGCGATAGGTCAATCACACGAGTCTTCTTCTCCTTTTTCTCTGCCTTATCTGCCCACGCAAAGCTCGCAAAGTCATCAGTGTTTACCGTGGAGTCCTGGAAGAGCTCAGTATACTGATCCTCTGAGGATTTCCGTGTCTCTCGCTCCTGACATTTGACATCATCGGCTAATTTGTTTCTGTAAGAAGTGTCGAGGTCGGCCGAGAGCAAGGCGTACAGCGGGAGAGGAGGGATGGAGTTGATTTCTGTGTAATCGCGTCCGCCGTCTCTACCGGCGACAATCGTATCCTTGGCGGTGCTTCCTGTGACACTGATGGTGCGAGACAAGTGTCGTCTGGTTCCACCTTCTCCTGCCACAGCGTCTCTAACCACGGCCACCTCTCCGGCGATGCACTTGACCAGGTGAGACAGGATGGCCTTCGCACGTCTCACCTTCCCCAAGTCCATCAGCTCTAACAGCTGGGTGGGGTGGTACTGCGGCAGAGTGGGGGAAAGAGAATGTGCCGCTTCAAAAAGTCCGCCATCTTGGATTACGGCAGGAACTCGGATCACGTCGTCGGTCATCTCAATCGCATTTTTTTTCACGGTGAACGCGTCATCATTGTCCTCAGAGTCGCTGGGCTTCTTGTCCTGGTACCACTGAGCGTAGACGTGCATCTCGCAGTCCATCCCTATGACCAGGATTCCATCTCTGACCCAAGAAAGAGAAACAGGAAGAGATGGAGTCTTGTCGACGGAGGAAACCAGATCGACGGAGCGCAGCAGAACCCAGCGGGAACGGACGCCCTGCTTTACACTGCCCCCTAAAGGTAGGGTGACAACAGCCATGCCATCTTTCCCTCCGGTCTGCTCTGCAACGATGCCTGAGATCCGTCCATACATCAGAATGCTGGATCCCACTCCGACAGTGAGGATGTGTGAGCCGTCTTCTTTTGAGAGCCAATCCAGGTGCACAAAGTGTTTAATATTAGGGTTCTGTTTTCTAACAAACAGATCAGACATACTATAAACCACCAGGTTGCTGTCCACGCTGACCCTGGGGTCCAAAGCACTGACAGGTTTCGCAAAGTCATCCAGATGGATCGTTTGCTCCAAAACCCACTCGGACCCACCTGTGGATTCGCACTCAAAGATGGAGACATGCATGGAGAAGTCTTTGGAGCTGGAGCTCTGCTCAGTAGTGACTA
>NC_083468.1:27589163-27594163 GCF_030014155.1 Tachysurus vachellii
CAGAAACTGGTCTATTACAGCCTCACTGTGTTTATACTAATAACACTCTCACACACTCTTACACACTCTTACACACTCTTACACACTCTTACACACTCTTACACACTCTTACACACTTCCAACTGTTCATTAATTCAGATTCCTCCACAAAATGAGAAGCATGGATCCTTATCAGGAAATCAGACTGAAGATCATCTCTGGGTCGACTTACAAACACACATCATCCCTGCAGCTCAATACTGAACTGATCACTGTACAACTGGGGCAATACGATCAAGCAGGAGCTAGAACAGGTGATCACTCTACACAACTCAACACACTACAACACAAAACAACACACCACAACACAAAACAACACACCACAACACAAAACAACACACCCACACACCACAACACACCCACACACCACAACACACAGAACACAAAACACCACAACACACAGAACACAACACAACACGCCCACACACAGCACAGCACACCATAACACACCACAACACACCACACAACACAACACACCACAACACAACGCCACACACACTCACACACCACAACACACACACAGCACACCATAACACACCACAACACAACGCCACACACACTCACACACCACAACACACACACTCACACCCCACACCACAACACACAGAACACAACATAACATGCCCACACACAGCACAGCACACCATAACACACAACACAACACACCACACACCACAACACAACGCCACACACCACAACACACACACTCACACCCCACACCACAACACACAGAACACAACACAACATGCCCACACACAGCACACCATAACACACAACACAACACACCACAACGCCACACACCACAACACACACACTCACACCCCACACCACAACACACAGAACACAACACAACATGCCCACACACAGCACACCATAACACACAACACAACACACCACAACACAACGCCACACACCACAACACACACACTCACACCCCACACCACAACACACAGAACACAACACAACATGCCCACACACAGCACAGCACACCACACTACACAACACACCACACCGCCACACACACTCACACACCACAACACACACACTCACACCCCACACCACAGCACACCACAACACACCACCACACACCACACCACACAACACAACACACCACAACACACCCCACACCACAGCACACCATAACACACCATAACACACCACCACACACCACAACACACCACAACACACCACACCACACAACACACCACAACACAACGCCACACACACACTCACACACCACAACACACATGCAGAACAAGAATGCAGGAGTAAACGAGGAAGAGAGATGTATTACTGAGGAACATAGAATATGACCGTCACACCACATTCACTTCATTGTCTCTCTCTGTATGTCGTCTCTCTCTACTTAATATCTCTGCCATGAAAAGGTCTGTTTGTTATTTGATATCTGTAGGAAAGCTCCCACAAGCACTGTGTGCCAATAAAGGCACGCACACACACAAACACACACACACATACACACACACGCACACACACACACGCACACGCACACTATATGTAACTGGGTTATGTCTAGTCCTGACTATTCCACCCTATGTAGTGCACTAGTGAGTAAAGGAAGATTAATATGAACCCTACATAGTGCTGGTGTAGATCTGCTACTTTATCGTTACTTCAGGAAGGAGCAGTGAGGTGCCAAACCAACACTGACAAAGAAAATGTCTCACTTCTGTTGCTAAGCGGGGGATTACACTGTGTGTGTGTGTGTGTGTGTGTGTGTGTGTTTCTGTAAGATAGCATATATCTTAAAGAGTCAGGAAAGTCTGCACTATGCAGATGTTGCAATGCCATATTCACAAGAAGGCTGCTCTGTAGAGTGCACACTACATAGGGTGATATGTCATGTAATAAACTGTGTCCTTAAGTACACTGAAGTCTCAGACACCTCAGGGGTGAGAAGCCAGAACTCCACACTCAATAACAGCACTTTCCCAAATGTCATACTGTTTATTGTTATGTTTCATGTCTGTGAGAGAAGTAAGTTTCTGTTCTCACTTATGTTATAGCAGCTCGTCTTGGCAAAAACCACAAAGACGTGTAAACAACTCTGTTCTGAAGAAGTTCCAGCTTTTCCTCTGACTGTTACACAACAGCGCTGACACTGGAGATTTCTTCTGACCAATCAGAATCCAGCCTTTAGGTTCGAGATAAAAATCCAAACAACTGGCCTCGTTGTTCCAATACTTTCGGAGGAGACGGCGCTGGAGGTACGGCGCACTATATAGGGTACATTAGAAATAGTTTTTTATCCAACACAGAGTGCTCAAAGCTGAGTATGGTGAAAGAGAAACAGGGTTTGGCTTTGAAAAGTGTTTCCTCATCAGTCTGTCAGCTGCAGTTTCGCTGATTCAGTCCAAGAACCTCACAGCACGTGCTAGTCTAACTGCTAGCTCACAGCTCGTGCTAGTCTAACTGCTAGCTCACAGCTCATGCTAGTCTAACTGCTAGCTCACGGCACGTGCTAGTCTAACTGCTAGCTCACAGCACATGCTAGTCTAACTGCTAGCTCACAGCACATGCTAGTCTAACTGCTAGCTCACGGCACGTGCTAGTCTAACTGCTAGCTCACAGCACGTGCTAGTCTAACTGCTAGCTCACGGCACGTGCTAGTCTAACTGCTAGCTCACATCACATGCTAGTCTAACTGCTAGCTCACAGCACATGCTAGTCTAACTGCTAGCTCACAGCACGTGCTAGTCTAACTGCTAGCTCACGGCACGTGCTAGTCTAACTGCTAGCTCACAGCACGTGCTAGTCTAACTGCTAGCTCACAGCACGTGCTAGTCTAACTGCTAGCTCACAGCACGTGCTAGTCTAACTGCTAGCTCACAGCACGTGCTAGTCTAACTGCTAGCTCACAGCTCATGCTAGTCTAACTGCTAGCTCACAGCTCATGCTAGTCTAACTGCTAGCTCACAGCACATGCTAGTCTAACTGCTAGCTCACAGCACATGCTAGTCTAACTGCTAGCTCACGGCACGTGCTAGTCTAACTGCTAGCTCACAGCACGTGCTAGTCTAACTGCTAGCTCACGGCACGTGCTAGTCTAACTGCTAGCTCACAGCACGTGCTAGTCTAACTGCTAGCTCACGGCACATGCTAGTCTAACTGCTAGCTCACAACACGTGCTAGTCTAACTGCTAGCTCACGGCACATGCTAGTCTAACTGCTAGCTCACAACACGTGCTAGTCTAACTGCTAGCTCACAGCACGTGCTAGTTCCAGTTATAAACAGCTGCTAGTTTACAGCAGGACAGAGAACATAATGGTATAAATGATCCATACTGTGATATAACACCATCCTGCTGTCCTCATGGTCAGGTGCCTTTAGGTGTGTAACATATACCGTTACTGTAAAACTGACTACATATGAATGGTTCCATGTTTTCATGCATTGTTTTATAAACGCTTTATAAACATCTCTGAAGCTGTAATAGCACTTTTTAAAGCTTTGTTAGCAAAACCACTGTGAAATGATCAAACGTAGCAGAACTCATATTTCTGTAAACCTTTGGTCTGAGATTCGGCGTAGATCCTGACTGAGTATTGATCTGAGTGTTTGAGTGAATTAGAGGAGAAGAAATAGAGAGATAATAATCAGAGAACAGAGAGAAGTGTAAACAGCCGGTGTGTAAGTGAGATGATTGTGTCACAGCAGATTAAAGGACCATTCAGGAGGTGAACCATGACATGCTGACCCACGAGGTCACGAGATACAGAGCACACAGCTGGCTAACACCTAACACCAGCTACGTAGCACACGAACATCAGAAACAGACCGAGTGGATCTCAGCCAGGTTTGTTCTGTTGAATAAAAAACACATGACAACTTTAGACAAGTCCCAAATTTGGACACGTCCCAAATCACACACCGTTTAGGCCACATGGGTCTAGTTCACTAGATGGGTTCTTTAGGAGGGGAAGGTGGAAATGAGAAGTTACTGATTCAGTTATTCCTACAGCTGTGTGTGTGTGTGTGTGTGTGTGTGTGTGTGTGTGTGTGTGTGTGAGAAAAAGAGAGAGAGAGATGACATGGAGGATGTTTGATTATAGTTTTATATAATTACACTGATGTATCCGATATACATGAGGTTAAATGTAATTAATGATTAATTGGATGGGACATTTAATTACAGGCCAGAACTATTAGTTTGTGTGTGTGTGTGTGTGTGTGTGTGTGTGTGTGTGAGGAAGTAAACATTCCTGACACAGTCATTGTGTATCAGTGGAATATTTCTCTCTCTGTAATACACGACTCTCACTTCCTCTTTCTATTGCCATAAATCTCCGCAGCATTTTTTAAATTCCCTTAATAAAGTCTGTCACTTGTAGAGCAGGAAGTAAGGAGCTGCATCCAAAAAGCTGTTCTGTTCTATATATAGTGCACCACTGTAGTGCACTACCGAGTGCACAACTGATGTACAGTAGGACTTTTCGTGCAATTTATCTTCCTAATCGACCTGAAACAGAACAAGGACATAAAATAATAACTCTACACTATCTACGGTGACGTAGGGAGGGGTTTTCACTAATAAAGTCACTACCATCTTAAATCGGTCCCTTGGGGAAATATAGCGCACTACATTGAACACAGAAGGCATTATTTCCAACACAAAACAATATATGGGGCACTTATAGGGAGGTACATCCCAAATAGCTAATGTACCTAGTGCACTACAGAGGGTAAATAAAAGCCAGTACTCACTCCCTAGCTGATTCCTAATCTGCTCCAATGTAAACTACACAGGGATCATTTCAGACCCTACATAGTGTGCACTTACAGAGGGATTGGGAAGTGTGAAGCCCAAAGTGTTCCCTACTGACATTTAGTGCACTATTTTAAGTGAAGAAGTCATTCATGTAGAGAACTTGTATAAAGAGACTAATAAATGGCACTCCGGTGTGGCGTAGATCCAACATTAGTGCACTTAGACAGAGAG
>NC_083468.1:27599163-27606663 GCF_030014155.1 Tachysurus vachellii
CCTAACAGTGCTTTGTGGTGTTCAGTGTCTCAGACAGACTTGATGTGTTTTCTGACTCTGTATGACACTCAGATAGTGGGTGTGGTGTTAAGTCATTATGGTGATACTATACTTAAATGTGGCTATAATATTCAAAATGATGCCATAATTTGTCATTTTAGTCATTTGTTGTACACTAGTTACACTAGAGGGCGCACTGACTCCATCTTTTACCGTATCTGACAAGCTCCTCCCTTTTTCAGTCAGTGTGCGCGAGCCCGCTGTATTTTTTACCTCAGACTTTAGCATCGTTAGCATCTTCCACAGATTGCTATTGTTTTAACGACTTTAATTCTGATAAAAACTTAAATATTCGAGCTGTTTTAAGTAAAATAAAAATCGGAAAGCACACATTATTGCTGTAGTTGAATGGGAAAGGCACCATTAACTCTGAAAAGGCTGTTATATCGAAAATTAGTATCAAAGGTTTTTACTGGGTCTTTATGCAAAATACAAACAAATTACAAATAATTATTTTAGAACAAAAAGTCCGTTTTGAATTTGGACTTAATACATTTAAAAATATTTTGGCTTGATTTCACCAAACGGGAACCTTTTTTTATGATCTTTTTATTTCAACTTGTGGAAGGAAAATATATATAAATATAATCTTTGTATATATGTATTTATAAATATATAATCTTTGTTTAAACAAAGACAGACTTGTCTGGTTCTTGTACTAATAGATTATGATAATTATTTTGTGTTACAATATATCATTAGGTTACATGTGCAAAAATTACATATAAAAATCTAAAAATTCCATTAATATGGACATATCTAAAATGTCTTTTAAGCTTTTAATTTCAAGTTAGTTTAATTAAATAATAACATTGTATTTGGTATTTGGCATGAATAATGAAATCATGAAATGCAATACAATGACTTACGTGAATTATCTTATATACCTGCTGTATCAAATTTGATACGCATATTTTTTAACACGATTTAACTATAACATTCTATATACAGTAAGAAGTAATTATTTATTGCTTCAATAAAGAGCATATTAATATTAAAAAATTAGTAACAACATAAATGCTATTCTACCATAATGTTTGCAAAATGTCCCTTCAGATACAGTAACTAGAAGTTCATCAGTTCATGATGGCAGCCATATTGGAAAATGTTGTCTAAAGCCTTCTATTGACTGCAGGAGCATAAATAAATCCCCCAAGGGGCAAAACAACAAGTAGCAGATTGTATGCAGGAAAACTTTCAGGAAAGTGTTGATAATGTGGTGGTGCAGAGGTCTCAGAAACTCAGGTCTCAGGTGGTGCATAGGTCTCAGAAACTCTTGTATCAAATATCATTCGTTTCTTTCAAAAATTCTTGAACGCATTGTCAATAATCAACTGTCTGTCTATCTCTCACAGAACAACCTCCAATATCCAACCAGTCTGGCTTTAAAGCAGATCATTCCACAGAGACAGCCCTTTTGGATGTCTCTGAGAATCTACATGCTGCTAGATCAGCTAAACTGTCATCCGTCCTTATCCTCCTTGATCTTTCAGCAGCGTTTGAGACGGTCAATCACAAGACTCTCTTATCCACCCTCAGGAGTCTTGAGATTTGAGGATCAGCTTGGGAATGGTTCGCTTCGTACCTGGAAGGACGCTCATATCAGGTAACATGGAGGGGAGTGACATCTGCTCCACACAGACTCTCCACTGGTGTCCCACAAGTCTCAGTACTTGGTCCTCTTCTTTTCTCCCTGTATACTCACTCTCTTGGTGAAGTTATTTCCTCACATGGGTTCTCTTACCACTGCTATGCTGATGATACACAACTTATCTTCTCTTTCCCACCCTCAGATACCACAGCTTCTGATCGGATCTCAGCATGTCTGGCAGAAATTTCATCATGGATGACTGCTCATCAGTTAAAGCTCAATCCTAGCAAAACTGAACTGCTGTTCATCCAAGGTGATTCATCCCCAGGTCATGATCTTGCTATATCCTTGCACATTGATCTGATCTCCCCTTCAGCCACAGCTCGTTAATCTTAATTAATCTTAATTAATTTTCACATCTAAACATTTGGCCACATTATCTTAACTTTCACTTAGGTATAAGTTTTCAGCACTCTCTCCAGCCATATAAAACATTACATTTTTTCCTTCTGACACTTGTTTTTTTTTGGGCGCTGTTAGCATGCAAATGCAGGCTGTTATTACCCTGAGGTCATAGACAGGTAAAAGAGTAGTGCAGGTGCAGAGGGAGTGCATGTTTTTGGGGAGTGCAGGTGTGCATTAGAAGTGCAGGTGTGTGAGTAGTGCAGGTGTTTGGGGTAGTGCGTGTGCATAGAGGGTGCAGGTATGCTGGGGAGTTTGGGTGTGCTGGAAGTGCAGTTTTATCATTCTCTTTAATTATTTGGATTCCTGTAGTTGTGTCACTAACAAGGCACACAGAATTAAACCCCACAGCAAAAATGTAAGACCTACACCACATTCCCTCTTTCTTAAGTAAATGTTTTTTTGCCAGGGTTTATAAAATAACATAACATAAATAAAATAAAATAACAATGTTAATATTCAACTAATTATTCAAATGTATTATTATTTTTATTATTTATTACTTCTTATCTCAATGTTTCTATACTGACACTGTGTTATATCTAATATGTTTGATAATAATCTTATTGTTGTGTCAAATTCTTCATTTATTATAATTCTCATGATATAATTCTGTATATTAGTATAGATGATTGTGTGTGACATGAATATGACCTTATGCTTTGACAACCTGTCTTCTGTCCTGTGTGATAACCATGAGAACTGACAGAAACTGCAGGTGTAAATGACAGACATCACAATAGAAGCCAGAGATTTTTACTATAGAAATAACAGTTTAAACATCTGATTTTGTCAGACATCTGAACTAAGGTGAGATGCAGGAACTCTTTTATTTATTTTATCTGAAATGAAACATTTTCTTTGAAGAAAAATAACTTAGATAAGATTTGTTTAATAAAATCTTAATTTCACTTCTCACCAATAATACTATATATCAGGGGCGGTTGTAGGATTTCATCTTTAAGGTTTTAGCCCTCAGTGAGAATTTAAAACAAGAAGAGTTTTATATTATATATTATATGACTACACAGTAAGCCAAAAGTTATGGTGTTATTTAAAATGGCAAAAGTGGACACCAAAATTTTATGCATGATGTAATGATGTCAGTCTTGAATCAGATCAGTTCATGTATGTGTACATTCTCTACAAACAGTGTGTCTAATGAATGCAGTCATTAATAAACTAATATTCACAAGACAAAGACCAAATCAATAAATGTTATTTTTATTTAGTATTAAATAGATTGTTTGCATTAATGTTTTGTTTGTGCTACAACTCTGGTAATAAGAATAGTGACATTTCACTGGTATTGGTATAACTGATGTTACCCACAAAATGCTAACATTAAGCTGGATATTGTTTTTTTTTTTTATTTGTTTATTCCTCTTGTGCAGGACTCACAATGTACACATATGTTGTTGCTGTAGTTTAATTCTCAGGATTTGTTGGTTTTTTGTTGCACATTTATGTGTGTATACATGTATACGTGTGTGTGTGTGTGTGTGTGTGTGTGTGTGTGTGTGTGGTCAAACTGCAAAAACACAAACAACTCAAAAAGTACTAAGCAGTATTGCTCACATAATCAAATGCAATTTAGAACTAAATGCAACATATATTGTATGAACATTTTGACAAATAGTATAAAAACAGCAAACGTCTAAACAACATCAAACATATGCATTAGCATTAGCCGTTTAGGCGCTAATTACAAATAGCGAACTATATAATAACAACTCAAAAAATATCAATTCACTTAAACAACATAAATCACTCACCACGCTGGGAATAAACAGTTTTGTTATTTTTTTTAAACTGGAAATTTTATACACGTTCTAACAAAGTTTAACTAAACAACATGGCTTTTCTCTCAGTGTCCTTTTTTCTCTAAACAATCCCATGAGCGCACCGTACTAGCGTCCTTAAAGGGGCAGCACCCAACAACTGATCTTTTTTATTGTCACCACAGTACTGTATATATACTACAGACACACACTCTATACTCTGTGTACATTAAGTTCACTACTATAGCAGAAACATGCAGTAGTAGTTTAACTTTATTAGTAGTAGTACAACTTTTTATAACTGTACCTCCAACAAACTTTTACTTGTGGGATGATATAAAATACATCCTCACAATACATACATTTTTAAAGAGAGGTCTCCAATTAAATAATGAAAACTACTATGGTGGGCTTATAGAAATATGATTTCACTTTAAAAACATGCTTTTGTGGGAGAAACAGACACAAAACACAACCTTGCAAACAATTTGAACACAAATAGCATAACATTGTACAACCTCACGAGTGCCAAATTCCCTGGATTTGTGAAAATTCTTTGCAGTTAATTTTTATAAAATACCTTCTATAACCATCTTTGCGGTTTTCCGCCGATTAACGTTATAGATAAATGCCTCCAGCTCTGACTGCGCGTGAACGCTGCGCGTACATGTGCTTCTCTGTTGACGCACCGAGGTCCCTGTCTCCGATGACGCACTTTTGAAAGACTACAACACACACATGCGTAAAAGCAAAGTAAAAAAATTCGCTCTTGGATCAAACTGATAAATAATTTTCTTTCCCATCGACGTCATGTCCTGCATTTTAACATAATTTTTATTTTTTATTTTTGAAAGTAAAAATTATACTTTTAGTTTTAGGGTGGTTGAGATCACAGACAGGGGGGCTGGAGCCACCCTAAAAAAGGTCTAAAACTGCCCCTGTTATATATTACTTTTAATAAGACATTGTTCCTGTAATGCTCTGTCTATACTGCACATACTGTATACACTCAAAAAAATGGTTTTGCAGCACTGTTTGTTTTACCCAAATATTTTGTTAAAATAACACACATACATTTCATTCCCCACCAAAACACTATTGTATTGCGTTTAATTAACTTAAAATGTGTCATGTTCAACTATACTTAATAATCAGTCGTTAAACTAACGTAAAGCATTTAATTTTGCGATTCAAAAAACCGGAAGTGACGATTTCCATCGTATTGGATGAAGACGGCGCGAAAGAGGGAAGGTGGTGAATGGCGTCAGACGAGGTTTTTGGAAAGCACTTTGAAACGGTGAGTGTAAATAGTCTAATATATAGAAATCTTTCTGACACTAAATGATTACCCTAAAACCGATGTTAGTTTAATATTAATAAGTTTATTAAATGTTAATAAGTACTAGTTTTTTTTCTCATTTTCTGTCCGTTCACAGTAACATGAGCTATTTCTGTCAGGTCACATTTAATAACATTAACCAGTGTTATATGTTCCCAGTTACAACGTTTGTATTTTGCTGGCATATATTTTTTTTCTGTTGGTTCATATAAGAGTGTATGTATGTACACCTGCTTGTTGCTAACGTTAGCATATGTCTGAGGTGATTTTTTCCGTCGGTTCATATAAGCGTGTATGTATGTACACCTGCTGTACACCTAGCATATGTCTCAGGTGTATTAAAATAAACGATCAAAAATGTGTTTCTTAAAGTTTCTTTTGAAACTTTTTTATTTTTTGTTTGTTTCTAGTAGCAACTTAAATTCTTTAAAAGATGTAGTCATTAGCAGATGTTCATTAACAGTGAAAGTGATGGAAAAACATGGAAGCTACAGCAGAACTGTACCATTTCCTTGCCTACATCAAGATTGTCTGTGCACATTTAACTAAATTAATGCACTTAAGTTCCACTTGTCTAAGATTCCAAGTTTAATGCTTTATTGTTGAAGAATGTATTTTCCTCTATACACTGTATTGTTAACATTGTGAACTTGAGTACACTGCAGTGTTACCTGTTTTTTGTCAACAATAAAAAAATAAAATTGTTATTGTTTAATTTCTTATTAAATCTCATTTAAGTAGTATAATTTAAATTATAAGACATTGCTTAAATATAACATTTATTTCTACTTAAAATAATTTGTTTAACTTAATAGTTTTTATAAAACATATGCTCAAAAACATTAGTAATGTGACTACTAATGTAAACTTGATTTGTCTATAGCATGACTTGAGATTCTATGTTCAAACAACTTAACTTGTTTAGTTTTATCCTGTGTAAAAACTAAAATGGTTTAGTGCAACGGGTTTCCTCGCAAATAATGTCAACTAATTCGGGTTAAGAGTGTAGGCCTTATTTCAATCAGGACATTGCAGCTTTTCTAAATGTACACTAAAGGGGGAAAAAAGATGGTGTGCATCTTGAGATAAAACAATGGCATTGACGTATTTTAAGATATAGCTATCAGTAGAGTTGCTTTCAGTTACAGTAAAACCGCTCATATGCATTTTACTTTGGGACTAGCTTAAGCCTTGTCTCTCAGTTAAACTGTAAGTCACATTAAAATTGGATGAAACTATGAAGCAAGTACAAATAATGCCACATTCACTTCGCAGGTGTGCATATTTTTACATTTTATCTGATATTTTTTATGGCGACATGTTTTTCCTCCTGTTTTTTGCAGTTTGTCACTTTCTTTGATGAAGAAAAGAGATTTGCCACAACTTTGAGTAATAACAGCATTTTAAGGTAAGTGAAGAACTGTTTTGTCTTTTTAGGATTTATTAAAAAACATTTGGTAAAAAAAACATTAGGGCATGAATTTTGTGAAAAACATTATTTTGGTTGTGCTTTTGCTCTGCGTGACTGTGCAGTAGAATATGGTTCTTTCTCATAACTAAAAAAGAGAGTTAGCCCTGCTCATACAACATTTACTACTATGTTAAAGAGATATAACCAGTTTAGATTACAAAATTCTCAATCTGACTAGCTGAAAATGTTATTGAAGCCTTACCCATTAATAAATGCAGTACTTCCTTAAATTCCAGCACAGCAACCATAATGGCATAACAAAATATCTCTATGAACTCTTACTTTATCTGTTCATGAACATACCTTACTTGCTTGCACAGGCAAGTAATTTACTTGCTCATGAAAAAATCCTGCTAGGTCTGAAATATATTTCTTCTCTTTCAGAAATGTGGAGATGTAAAATTTGTGGACTTGCAGTTTCTGCAAGGTCTAAATTACTAAAACACCACAGAGTGCAGCACAGACATTATGGTCATAGTCAGAGGTACAGTATCCTTGCATACATTCAGACTGTCCATGTACATTCAAGACATGGAATGCTCTACTTATTCATCTGAGTAGAAACCATGCTGCAAACTCTGGAGAAAATGACAGACAAATGTCCACCTTCTCTTCTCATTTGTGTACCTGCAGGAACCTCGCATCAGAAAGAGATTACTTTATTCACATAAATAGTCATTTAAAGAGAAATGAAACTGTCCATTGCATGGTTTCTGGTTGTAATTTCCAGTCGAATGTTTGTGGAACTTTTAATTCACTCAGACACAGAAAACACAACCCACATTCACTTGAGGAT
>NC_083468.1:27611663-27634163 GCF_030014155.1 Tachysurus vachellii
TTGTCTATGCCATCTTAAGTCTCAACAATGTGATCACTATGTCCTCAGAACCTACTTCTGCTTTCATGACTGAGTGCTATTGTCCATGACTGACGTTATTTTATTTAATGCCATGTCAGCAATCAAAGCTATTTTCATGGCAGAAATGCCCTGCCCTTGTCTCTGCACACCTGTCCCTCATGTGTCTAATTATTATTAGTATTTAGTCAAGCCAGGTTGCCTTGAGCAGCGCGGAATCTTCTGTTGTCTTTTGTTGTCGTCCTGTCTCGAGTCATTTTCAGGCATAATGTCATTAAATATGTCCTTAAGTGAAGTAACTTGATAAAAGAGCATTCTGCTTGTGTTAAGTCCAGGACAATCTAATAAAATATGTTACAAAACATACATAAAGTTGGGTCTTCACCTTTAAGCAAAAAAGCATGGGGCAATTTTAATTTCCTTATTAAGAATCGGAATATACAAACATTGTCAGATTTCATAACTGTCAAAAACTAATGGGTAACTAGCATGGATTTTGTGTCGTTCGTTAGCCAAGGACTGAAACAAACCAACTTAAGGAGAAATATAATTCCCTAACAGTCAATATCATAAAACACCTTCTCACTTGTGATATGTAATCCCTTGCTGACTGGTTTTTAGATTTCGTTCATTTGAACATCCAAACACAGCACAGAAGTCCGGCATCGTTCATGAATTCGAAGTACAAGACCCCTGCTCCAAGATGGTGGCGTTTTGACGCATTTTTAGAACCCCAAGGCGACATCTAGGTGTAGATATCTATGGTGTGTGCATCATTAAGTGCATGTAAGACAGAGAGCATCCTGATTGGCCTGTTTCGGTAAGTCAACCAATCAATTGTCAGTGTGGGCGGGCTTTTATCTCTTCTCCCGAACCAAATTAATCAGTGTAGAAACAGGAGCATCATCATGGCCCATGGCAGAGGGAGAGAGCCCCAAAAAACCACAGTATAAGACACATTTTACACCAGACTACACGAAAATGTCCCCCTGTCTTACAAGCATTAAACATAATGATGGACTTCGGAATACCTCCCTGAAAATACTTTTTTCAGGTTGGGATGTCTCTATAACTAATGTATTTTGAGAGATTCTGTCCTGAATCATTAATCTTACAAGTCAGACCTATGACAGATGCCTACACTTGTAGATAATATTCAGGATGTATTCAGGATGATATCGTCTATTTATATTTGACCATTTTTAAACCGTAAAGCTTTATGTAGAACATCATCCTCAACATAGAGCTGAAATAGATGACCATGTGTTTCTGTTGCATTAGACATACATGTGTATTGTTTAAAATAGGAATAAAATGGCCCAGGTTTTTTAATAGATTTATTCTTTTCTTTAGTGCCGTGTTAAAGTACAGGACATTTATATTGAAATGTCACATGCAACATTAAACCACTTGTGGACCTGCAGATATATTACCTTTACACATTTTTAATGCTGTCAGTAATAAAAAATCATTGTTTGTTTAACACTCTGTAGAGGTTTTGTGCTATTCTTTATACAGTCTGCATTTCTACTTATTTTCTTACAAGCTTTGTTATGATTTAATATCACAAAGTCAGTTTCAGTTATCAGTCACTGATTCACAGCAGTTTATTTTATTATAATAAAAGATTCCAGGCTACTGTGAGGTTTGATTTTTTCCCTTTACATACGTTTAATTTATTTAAACTCCCGTATAATTTAAGCTCATATTCCACTAACCAGAGCCTGTTGGAGAGAAAATGGTCAGTATTTCAGTGATAATTTACAGAATATTAAAAGCATTACTTTATTTTGTAAGTAATGTTAAATATTAATTCATACAACAGAAACGTAATTTCACATTCTTCTGTTCTTTTCTTACCAGGATCAAGTTATGTTTATACGATAAAAACATCTGACTGTTTATTATAATATAACTGTTTATTATATTATAATTGTGAGAAACTCCAATCCTCTGAAATGAGTCGACAAGAGAAGCAACACAAGAGGTAAGGATGCAAATGTTTTTATAGTTTATAAAATATTTCTCTAACTAATACAAACCCCTTTTCCAGAAAAAATGTTCAAATGTAATAAAAGCTAAAATGTGTAATTTGTTCATTCACTTGGGCTTTTAACAGGCAAAAGGACAAAGACAAACTTCTCTCTCTCTCTCTCTCTCTCTCTCTCTCTCTCTCTCTGACACTGTTTTCCATCAAAATTGTGCAGAATAACGAAACTGAAAACACAACAATTCAGACTAAACAGAACTAAACAGAAAAGGTAGGTATAGTTTATGAATGGAAATCTTACTGCTGATTGGACGAGACATCTGTCAGTTACGATATACAAGAAGTAGGAAATTGTTTATCTAACTTTAATTCCTGTACATTTGTGGAGTTCTGTGTTCACTTTTTTGATAAGGCAATTTTAAATCTTAGAAGGAAAATACACATTTATTTATATTTATAAGAAAATGTAATTCATTCAACACTACTTTAAGGAAAGACATTCATATGATATGCTGATAGCAGGTAATGGAATAATAATTAGGTTATGTGTCTAAAACTACACATATAGAACTCAGGTATGTTTCAAAGACAAAACTATTCCAGATTAAACAGTGTAAGTAATGCTATAAGAGCAGAGCTGTGCTCACACACAGAAGAATCGACTTTCTACAGTCTGCTGTACTTCTGTATATCTTGAGTGACAGATGTCTCTTCCAGTTAGCAGTAAGAAATCTATTCACCAACTATACCTAACTTTTTTGGTTTGTCTGAATTGTCTTTGTGTTTTTGCATTTGTTATTTTGTTTTCTAGTTTATTTTGTTTTTCACTTCTCAGTCACCATAATATATGTGCAGGATGGCGTAAAAATAAAGTGATTTAATAAATAAAACACACAAAACAGGGACACGGACACAACCAGACATGACAGAGGACGTGACACAAGATGACGATTCCTCGCCGCCATAGGCAGTGTGGCACGGTTAAATACATCAGGAACAGGTGTGCAGAGGTGGGGAGGAAGAGACAAGGGCGGGGCAGACACGTGACACAGAACATAAACAAACGCACATGGCCAAATTCCGGGCTGGATCCTGTCAGTACCCCCCTCAAGGTGCGGCTCCCAATGCGCCAATCCCATATCGAACCATATCCGAAGGGACCACGATCCCGACGAGATCCAGGAGGGGGGAGCAAGGCACATGGCGAAGGCAGATGGGGGGAGCAAGGCACACGGCGAGGCAGGTGGAGGGAGCAAGGCACATGGCGAAGCAGGCGGGGGGAGCAAGGCACACGGCGAGGCAGGTGGAGGGAGCAAGGCACATGGCGAGGCAGGCGGGGGGAGCAAGGCACATGGCGGCGCAGCCAGAGAGGGCCAAGCGACGTCCACAGCCGAGCAGAAGAGCCGAGTACAACCCCCAACACATCTCGAAAACCAGAACGGGAGAGCGGGAAAGATCCTCCGCTCCTCCGACGTCCCACATCGGAACAGGTGCAAAGCGATGTCACAGGACACCAAAAAAAAACAAACAAAACTCGGGCTGGTGACATCATCCGCCGGCAAGAAGTGAGGCGGCGTCCTCTGCGGGGAAAATGGAAGCAGAGTGGCGTCCCACACGGAGCGTTGTCACCCAAACAACAAAAGTCCAGGGATAAACAGGGCAGAATAAACAGTCTGGGAGAAATAAATAAATAAATAAAAATACTCCCACAGAGCTGGTCCAGGCTCACGCCATCCTGCTGGGTCTTTAATTGGCTGAATCCTTCTGTCAGCGATGTGGGGTAAAAACAGACCCAAATGCAGAAACTCCAGGGGGGCAGAGTAATGGCTGATGCTCCATTCTTACCCCAACTCCTTTCAATCTAGATTACATTAAGAAAATTTTACTGTACAGGATAAAATACAGGTTGTGCAGTGTATGTGCATGAAAATGTGAATCATTACATCATGTAGATAAAACTACCAAAAATGTTTCTCTTTACTCTTTAGTGGAACAAAGGAAAGACCAGATTCCCCTGTGTCCAGCTGTGTGTCTTTGAAGAGTGATAAATCAATGCTAAACCCACTCAACTTTAAAGGTGGAACATCCTCTATGGAAAGGTATTTCTCTCTCCTCACAGTCTCAGATATAACTTTACTAATGGGTGCCATAGTTCAGGTTCTTTTTAGCTTCAATATAAAGTGTTGTTTAGTTGTTAAATTTCAAATCTAGTAGTGAGCTAGCAACACATAGCGGTGATGATTAAATGTGAATGTTATACCAGGTAATGTTCACATGTATGCTAGCAGGAAATCTAACTAGTTAGGAAAGGCATGTTAATAAAACACAAATGACTAAAAGGACTGATCAAAAATTCTGTGTGAGAAAAACAAAGAGTCAAGATTAGTAATGTTTAGTAATAAAGGCTAACACAAAGATCTGGGAAGAGGTGAAGCAGAGACCCCTGGTGGCAGTAATATAAATAACAGGGTGTGGATCTTTTTTCAACTATATCTATTTATCATTGAATTCCATTTTAAGTTATGATGAACTACTACTAATAAATACAGAATACTAATACATTTAAACAGAATGTAAATGCAGACACTGTGTCTAGATGTTTTCATATTCTAGAGGCTTTGGGCTAGTTTCGGGTCTTACACAGCGTGCAAAATAAGTAATGAACACATCACTATTTTTCTCAGTTAATGCATTTTTAAAGGTGTTGTTGACAAGAAAGTTTCACCAGAAGTCGGTAACAACCCAAAAAACAAAATAATAAAGTTGAGTGTGCATTCAGGCCTTATTGCTTATTCAATAAATCAATCAATCAAATTTTATTTATAGAGCACCTTACAACAGCCAAAAGGAGCACAAGGTGCTTTCCAGTGAAACAAAATCAATAAGAACACAATGAACATAAAATAGCAGTTGAAACAGGGTCTACGTGTTAAAAGCTTGTATGAATAAATGAGTTTTCAACTGCGATTTAAAAACACTCAGCACAGTGATGGATCGTAAGTGTGCTGGAAGTGTGTTCCACAGCTTTGGTCCCTTGATGGCAAATGACCGGCCTCCAAACCTCTCATATTTGTATTTGGGAGTGACCAGAGAGGTATGTCCAGAGGAGCGGAGAGATCTGGCTGGTTGGTAGACCTTTATTAATTCTGTGAGGTAGGCCGGGGCCAGACCATTGATGGCTATAAAACACAAAGAGAAGGACCTTATACTCCACCCTAAACCGCACCGGAAGCCAGTGAAGCGAGTGGAGGACAGGGGTGATGTGTGAGTGTTTGGAGATGTTGGAGAGAAGACGTGCTGCCGCGTTTTGTACCATTTGAAGCCGATTGAGAAGTGATTGATTAAGTCCAGTGTAGAGAGCATTACAGTAGTCAATCCTTGAGCTGATGAAGGCATGTATAGCTTTTTCGATGTCAGCTTGAGACAAAAATGATTTTACCTTGCTGAGTAGTCTTAGCTGGTAAAAGCTCACCTTCACTACTGCACTGATCTGCTTATTGAAGTGCATACTCTTGTCAAAGATAACACGGTAGGAGCAAACTGAGGTGTTAGAGGATCAAAACTAAGAGAACTGCTGGGTGAATCTGGGCTAAACAGGATGTACTCAGTCTTTTCTTCATTCAGATGAAGGAAGTTCTGGGAAAGCCACTGTTTGATATCCTGAAGGCAATTATGGAGCGGGTCCAATGCAGAACGATTACTCAGGATCACAGGAAGATAGATCTGGAGGTCGTCAGAATAGAAATTAAATTGAACATTGTGATTGGAGATGAGTTGACCAAGTGGCAGCATATAGAGTGAGAACAGAGTAGGACCAAGAATAGATCCTTGAGGCACACCAGATGACAGAGGAGCAACCGAGGAAGAATAATCATTAAGCATTAAAAAGATATAGGATGGAAGTTGGAGAGTATGGAGGGATCAAGGTTGGGTTTCTTGAACAAAATCATCGACTGTGGATGAGGTAATAATGCGACGGCGATGGGGGCAATAGACGTTGGTGCAGGTGGAACAGCACAAATGTCAAACCGTATGAGAGAGTGGACAGAGATAGGAAAATCCATGACCTCACAGGTTGACATAATCACCCCACGAGAGATAATAAGGTCAAGAGTGTGAACTAACCTATGGGTGGGACAGGAAATGGATTGAGCCAGATCTAATGAGTCTAAAAGTGCCTTAAATTCATTAGCAGGTTTATCAGAGGGGCAGCAAACATGAATGTTAAAGTCACCACAGATTAGAATATTGTCAAACTTTGCTAAAAACTCTGTCAGAAACTCTGAGAACTCAATGAAAAAATCCTTATTTAATTTGGGCGGCCGGTAGATTACTACACATAAAATTGGACAGGGTAGTGTAAGCACAAATACTTGTAACTCGAAACTGGAAAACCCTCTAGTGTACAACTGGTGGCACTTCAGGGACTGTCTATGTATGGTGGCTATCCCCCCGCCCCTACCCGTTTGCTGCGGCGTGTTTAGGTAAAGGTAACCAGAGGGGAGGATTTCCGAAAGGCACTGACGTCACCTGGGGGAAGCCAAGTTTCGGTGAGGATAAACAGATCCAGATTGTGAGAGGAGATGACATCATTGAGGACAAATGTTTTGTTATTGAGCGATCTGGTGTTACAAAGCGCCATGCGGAACGTGGACAAGTTGACAGGCGACGATGTCACACGAGGAATTGGACGGAGGTTTCCTTGGACACAACCCCGGGTGGATGTTTCAGCGCGGCGGGGACACGGAAACGGAATGCCAGTGTTGGAGCCAACCGGCCGAAGCCATCGGTAACATTCCCGCGATCTTCTAGCATTGCCAAATTCTGGTTGATCTTGACCTCTCGGAGACGAAGAATCCAGGTGAGTCTTCAGCCTGACATGTAACCCGCCTCTCCGACCGCGTCTTCTGCGGCGCTTCCTGCCTGGTAGCAGACAGACAGGGCGTCTCAGGAAAGGAGGAATTAATGTCAACAGTGGCGGTGGTGGTTTAAAGGACTGGGTGCAAAAACAAACATGAAAAAACAGAGGAGCAAGTGGCAGGCCAAACACAGCGGCGCCATCTTGTCTCTCAATTTGCGCCGCAAATTCTTTGAAACAATTGTACCTGCTAATCTCAGGTCTTTCTGAAGCTCTCCACAAGTTGTCATTGGCTCTTGAACAATTCTTCTGATTTCTTTTCACTCCTCTGTCAGAAGTCTTGAGAGGAGCACCTGGTCATGTCCAGTTTATGGTGAAATGATGTTCTTTCCATTTCCGGATTATAGCCCCTACATTGTTCACTGGAACATTCAGAAGTTTAGAAATCCTTCTGTAACCAATGCGATCATTATGTTTTACAACAATAAGGTTGTGAAGGTCTTCAGAGCGCTCTTTGCTTTTATCCATCATGAGATGTTTCTTTTGTGACCCCTGGGTAATAAGACACATTTTTATAGGCCATCAGTTGGTACTGAACCAGTTGATATTAATTTCCACTGACAAGGGGCAGGATTGCTTTCTAATTACTGTTAGATTTCAGCTGGTCTCTTGGCTTTCCATGACTTTTTGCACCTCCCTTTCTTCATGTGTTCAATACTTTATTATTCCATTTTATTACATATAATTTATTTGTTTTGTTTTCTTTGTATGTATGGATTACTTGGGTTGTTACCGACTTCTGGTGAAAATTTCATGTCAAGAAAAACATATTTACTGAGAAAAATGGTGACGTGTTCAATACTTATTTTACCCGCTGTATTCGTTGGGATGAAGTGAAATATGTGTGTTTATATTCTTTTCCTGTGTTGGTGTAAAGTTTGTATCATACAAACATTTTGCTGTTCATTTATAGATGATAAAATCAGAACATGTTTCTAGATAATGATTGGAATTCAGGGCATAATGTATACAACAATGCCTTTCTGATTTCAGTGCATTTTGTTGGAGTTAATGCTTTAATCACACATAAATGAAATAAATGTAAAATAAAGGCAGATCGATGGGCTGCAATTTATATAATGGAATTAAATGTTGACTTGACATGAAACTTTAGGCTTTTATTGATGATACAGTCATTTTCAGTGGAATACTAAGGGTAGTTTTGAAATGCCTTAATGACATGGGTTCCTTTGACACATGTATACTGGTTTATGCTCTTGTTTGGATTGAAAGGAGACATTTATGTCTTCAGTTAAGGAGGTCATTGGCTGCTTATAATCACATATTAATCAACACATCTATTGAGTCTTTATCCTTTTAACATTTAGTGTATAGTCTGCTGGTTCAGTGGTTAAGACTGATCACTGATCAGATGTCTGAAAAAGTTACATTTCTTTTTACTTTATAACTTTATCCTGATCTTTAATCTAGGGGTGCAGCGTAATGACTGACCCTCCATTCTTACCCAAACTTTTTACAATCTACATTACATACAGAAAATTTTACTGTACAGGATAAAATACAGGTTGTGCAGTGTATGTGCATGAAAATGTGAATCATTACATCATGTAGATAAAACTACAAAAAATGTTTCTCTTTACTCTTTAGTGGAACAAAGGAAAGACCAGATTCCCCTGTGTCCAGCTGTGTGTCTTTGAAGAGTGATAAATCAATGCCAAACCCACTCAACTTTAGAGGTGGAACATCGTCTATGGAAAGGTATTTCTCTCTCCTCACAGCCTCAGATATAACTTTACTAATGGTTCCCAGAGTTCAGGTTCTTTTAGCTTCAATATAAAGTGTTGTTTAGTTGTTAAATTTCAAAGCTACAGTCGTATGCAAAAGTTTAGGAACCCCTGACAATTTCCATGATTTTCATTTATAAATATTTGGTTAATCCAGTAAACCTCATTTCATTACTGAAATATTACTTTAGTGTCCTTCAGTTATTTAATAGATCAAAATGAAATTGCTGATAAAACACCCAAATATTTATACATGAAAATCATGGAAATTGTCAGGGGTGCCTAAACTTTTGCATACGACTGTATGTTTACTATTTTTTTAAATTGTGTTTAAAATATTCAAGAAATGAAGAAAATATTTTAGTAAATGAGACCAAATCTCAGAATTAGCAGTAAACTAGCAACACAGTGGAATTGGCTGTGGAACTGGAACATCCTCTGTGGAAAGGTATTCCTCTCTTCTTCTGGGTTATTCAGGTCTTGTGTAATGTGCTTTAATATACTGTATGTGCTGTGGCTACAAGTGTGTGCAAAAGTTAGTTTTTTAAGGGATATGATTTAAAACGAACAATATTCAGGTGGACTAGAAGGTTGTCAGTGAAAAACCTAGAATGTTTAACAGACAAATATTCCTCACAGATTATAAAGTAAATATATATGTATTTTTTAATATATATAAAATGTTTGTTTTTCCACAGAACCTCAAAAAAGAATCCAAAAATCATCTCTACAACTCGGACGGAGTCCATATTCAAGGTGTGTGTTGTGTGTGCTGTGTTACAGCAACATTATTTTAATCAGACAAAAGTGCATTTCAGTCTGATTTAATGTCACCTTTACCTCTGACTTACAAAGTGCTTACACTGGAGACATGAATATGAAATAAAGTCTCTCTAAAGAAAACGTCACCATATTAATGATTACACACATTTTTAATCTATACATGAGGAGCGTTTCCCATATGAGTCCCTGTAAATAAGCTGTTACTATAGAAACCCTTTAGAATGTGAAATTAATCCAGTTCACATCTTCTGACCAATCAGAATTCTGTGATATAAAAATCATATAACAGATTATGTAGCATTTAATTTTTTACTTATTGTGTTAAATGTGTGTTAAATTAGGAGCTGGAGCACAAAGTCATCACACTGTTGAAGAATGAGCTGAACAGGTTCAAGAAGCTACTTAGTGCTGATTACCCAGCATGCTCTGAGGCAGAGGAAGAGGATGTGCACTGTGTTAGAGAGAGTGTGCTGAAGATCACACTGCACATCCTGAAGAACATGAAGCAGAAAGATCTCGCTCACACACTGCAGATCAGTAAGAGAGCTTCTTATTATTACATTTTATCACATGAATGGAAACACACTGGGCCACTGGGCCATATTATCCTACTGATTATTATCCTAATGAATACAGTTTTACAACAAACACATGACCCAGGGTTAATCCTAGTGTTCTGGGTCTATTACGTCTTATTGATGTATTTATTAGGAATATAATACCATTTTTGACCAAAATTGAGTTTCACATTAAGTATATTGTTTACATTAAAATAATCATCATCACATTTTTCTATTTGATAGAGCTGGCCTCTGTGTATCAGAGAAATCTCAAATCTGGACTTCTGAATAAATGTAAAAGAATTAATGAAGGAATCTCACAGCATGGGACATCAACACTTCTGAATCAGATCTTCACAGAGCTCTACGTCACAGAGAGTTGGACTGGAGACGTCAATAATGAACATGAGGTGAGACAGATTGAGACGGCGTCCAGGAGACCAGCGACAGAGGAGACACCCATCAAATGTAATGAGCTCTTTAAAGACAAGTCCATCAGAACTGTGCTGACAAAAGGAGTAGCTGGAATTGGAAAAACAGTCTCTGTGCAGAAGGTCATTCTGGACTGGGCTGAAGGAAAAGCAAATCAGGACGTCCTCTTCCTGTTTCCACTTCCCTTTAGAGAGCTGAATCTGATAAAGCAGGAACACTTCAGTCTGATGAGCCTTATTCATCAGTTTTTCCCCATGATTAAGGACTTAGAAGTAATAGACAGCAATGTCTACAAAGTTTTGTTCATCTTTGATGGTCTGGATGAGTGTCGACTTCCTCTAAATTTCCAGAAGAATGAGATGTTGTGTGATGTGACAGAGTCGGCCTCAGTGGACGTGCTGCTGACGAACCTCATCAAGGGGAATCTGCTTCCTTCTGCTCTCCTCTGGATAACCACTCGACCAGGAGCAGCCAATCAGATCCCTCCTGAGAGTGTAGACCAGGTAACAGAGGTACGAGGGTTCAATGATCCTCAGAAAGAGGAGTACTTTAGGAAGAGGATCAGTGATCAGAGCCTGGCCAATAAAATCATCAGACACATGAAGTCTTCAAGGAGCCTCTACATCATGTGCCACATCCCAGTCTTCTGCTGGATTTCAGCCACAGTTCTAGAGAAAATGTTGTGTGAAGCAGAAAGTGGAGAGATCCCCAAGACTCTGGCTCAGATGTTCACACACTTCCTGATCATTCAGATCAAACACAAGGACCAAAAGTACAATCAGAAATATGACCCTGATCCACAGAAGAGCAGAGAGAGTATCATGGCTTTGGGAAAACTGGCTTTCCACCAGCTGGATAAAGGAAACATTATGTTTTATGATGAAGATCTGAGAGAATGTGGCATTGATGTCAGAGAAGTTGCAGTGTACTCAGGAGTGTGTACCCAAATCTTCAGAACAGAGTCTGGACTCCACCTGGGGAAGATGTTCAGCTTTGTGCATCTGAGCGTTCAGGAGTTTTTGGCTGCATTATATGCGTTTTTCTGCTTCATTGACAAAAAACAAATAAAAGAACAAGCCACTGATCTGTCTGGTCTTTTCAACAAATCAGAAATGTCTGACTTCCTCAAAGGTGCAGTGGACCAGGCCTTACAGAGTGACAACGGACACTTGGACCTTTTCCTCCGCTTCCTTCTGGGCCTCTCAGTGGAGTCTAATCAGAAGCTCATTCGAGGTCTACTGACAAACACAGGAAGCAGCTCTGACTGCCAAAAGAACATAGCTGAGTACATCAAGTTAAAGTTTGAACAAAACCCATCTCCAGAAAGATCAATCAATCTGTTCTACTGTCTGAACGAGTTAAATGATGATTCACTGGTGAAAGAGATCCAAAGCTACATGAGCTCAGGTCGTCTCTCTGAAGCTGAACTCTCACCTGCTCAGTGGTCTGCTCTGGTCTTTGTGTTGCTGACATCAGAGGAGGATCTGGAAGTGTTTGAGCTGCAGAAGTTCATAAGATCAGACGAATGCTTTAAGAGACTGTTACCAGTCGTCCAGGAAGCCACAACAGTTCTGTAAGTTTCTCTGTTGAACTCAGTTTTTAGGAATGAGAGGAGCTGTAGACTGGATTTATTAGGGATTCATTTATTAAACCACGAGTACAGTCACAACAGCCACAGGAGCAAGACCTAGAGTGCACAATAAACTCTTCTAAAGTGTGACAAAGTTGTTGACAAATATAATACAGGTTACAAATTTAACAAATCTATTAAAACCAAGAATACAAATTTAGCAAAATTAGTACATCAAGTAAGCCGACTACACCACCCTGTTAGGTACAGGGAACCCTTACACAATTAACACATAAGTTCAGGTTCAATGGTCCAAAGGAGGAGATTCACTGCTTTATTAACAGCAAAAATAGTTCATTAATATACATTATTTAATTCATTAAAATGTCCAGAGAAGATCAGTCACCACAATACAATTAAAAAGGGAGTGGACTGTCCACCCACTTGTCTTCACACACTCACACTCATTCACAAGTAGACACACATCACACACCACTAGGAAAATGATCTGATACCAACTTCTGATAGCAGGTGTTAGCATGTGATGTATGTTTTACTGATAATAAACAGATAAACAGGAGATAACAGAGATCTGGCCAAACTAAAGTGATTAATGGTGAGGCAAATTGTAAGCCTTTATTCTTCCACATTTTCCACATTACCAGTTGTCTGTTCTGGTCAGATCATTTAATAAACACAATCTTCTTTTTAAAATGATTATATTACATTCCTCCAATGAATCTGAAAACTCATCAAACTTTCTAAAACTGCTCCTAAGTAACTTTAATAATAATAAGACATTTAATCTACCACAGACTGACTGTGTATAGCAGTGATTTTCTCTCTTATTTTTGTCTCTGTGTTCACGAAGGGTTCAATGTTTTCTGAGTTCCTCTGATATTCTCCTTTCAGGCTCAGTGAGTGTAACCTGACAGAGAGAAGCTGCTGGTCTTTACACACAGTTCTCAGCTCAGAATCCTCCAAACTGACTGAGGTGGATCTGAGCAGTAATCCTCTGGAGGACTCAGGAGTGAAGCAGCTTTGTGCTGGACTGAAGAGTCCACACTGTAAACTGGAGACACTGAGGTCAGTTCATCTTTATTATTCAAGTTCAGGTTTTAAGTTAGAAGTTAAAATTGATTGAAATGCTTGTAGTGAGGATCATGGTTAGGCAATCAGTAAGCAGCATACAGGGAAATACCAGGAGTCAGACACCAGACATCTAACAACTAACAGAAACAAAAGGCTTGGTGATTTCAGGTGTAACACAAACTGAGCTTTACATCATCACAATGTGAGATGTGATAGAACAGAAGAGTGTGAGCAGAAGTCTGGTGATTGGGAACAAGTTAGGGGTAATGGGTTCTGGGATGTATTGTCTGTAGTGACTGTAGGCCACAGTGCATTCTGGGAAACTTAGTTCATTGATGGAGTTGACCTGACACCAGAAAAATAGTAATAGTGCCCTTTTATTAATTGATTAATCATTGATAGAAGGATTGATTACTACTAAGATGTTCAAACCTTTAAAGAAAACATTACAGTCAACTTTTAATACTGATTCTGATATCCATTTAAACCACCAAGCAAAAACTTTTAAACTAAATCCTACTAAACAGAATAAGATTAGATTTAGATCTCTGTCATGAATAAATAATAATAAACATTTGTTCTCACAGACTTTCAGACTGCAGTATAACAGAGGAAGGATACACTGTTCTGTCTGAAGCTCTGAAATCATCTCACCTGATAGAGCTGGATCTCAGAGGGAACGACCCTGGAGCATCAGGAGTGAAGCTGCTCACTGATTTACTACAGGATCCAGACTGTAAACTGAACACACTGAGGTGATTCTTCTATTAACAAATACAATTACTTCAATATTAAACATAATAAACAAGTAAATTTATTTTATTACTATTTGATTAGAGTAAAATACTATAGTAAGGTATATTTAATATAAAATTATTAATGAGTATTTTTTTCTCCTTATAGATTGTTGAAAAGTCCTGAAGCAGAGGAAGCCTTTAAACATCTGCATAATGTTCTAGACACAAACCCTTTATTGCAGACGGATCTAAACCTGAGTGGGAAAATAAAAGGAGACTCAGGAGTGAAGCAGCTCTCTGTTCTACTGAAGGATTCACACTGCAGAACTGAGAAACTTACGTATGTCACTTAAATGTTTATAGACTTAACTATTACTTTTTAATATAAAATTATACTTTTTTCTTAACTATAATCACTGTATGATTCATATAAACTCATTGTCATGTGATCATCAGAATAAAATGTTCCTTAAAGTGAAGATTTTCTTTCCACTGTTTCTGGTTATCTTTAGGCTAAAGGTCTGTAGTATTACAGAAGAAGGCTGTTCAGCTTTGTCTTCATCTCTTTATTTAAATCCTGCACACATAAGAGAGATGGATCTGAGTGAGAATAAATTTGGAAACTCTGGAGTGCAGAAGCTTTGTGTACTGCTGCAACATCAGTCCTGTAACCTGCAGATACTGAGGTGAGCTTCTGCTTCTGCTCTTTAACATGTACATAAGAGCTTGTGACTTTACATGTAGAATACAAACACAGGCTACATGTAGAACAGATATGTCTTAAATCTTCTTGGCATCACGTACTATATAGATGCTTAAAATAATACAATGTTAAGTCTTTATCAGACATCAGAGTATCATTAATACCACACAATGTTCTCTCTTTAGACTCTCAGACTGCAGTATAACAGAGGAAGGATACACTGCTCTGTCTGAAGCTCTGAAATCATCTCACCTGATAGAGCTGGATCTCAGAGGGAACGACCCTGGAGCATCAGGAGTGAAGCTGCTCACTGATTTACTACAGGATCCAGACTGTAAACTGAACACACTGAGGTGATTCTTCTATAAATAAATACAATTATTTCTATATTAAATATAAATAAATTCTATAACCTAATAACTAATAACCTTCATAGTTTCTTTGTGGAAAAAAGAGATTACATTTATAATTGACTGTAATTTACAGTTTATTCAATTTAAATCATGAAATAAGTAAAAGCAGCCATTCTGTTCTCATTAATATGGTGTAATTATTCTGTAAACACCAAATAAAAATGACTTTCTGCAGGTTGTTGAAGAGCTCTGCTGCACAGGAGGCCTGTACTTGGCTAAATTCCACTATAGGTACAAACTGTTTACTCCTAAAAGAGCTGGATCTGAGCAGGAATGAACCAGGAGACTCAGGAGTGAAGCAGCTCTCTGCTCTGATGGAAGACTCTCACTGTAAATTTCAGATCATTAAGTAAGTTTTCTTATATATGTTTCTCTATCAGCTGAGTTTTATTAATAACATGTTTTTAATGAGACCTGCCATTATGTAAACACCAAGTATTCACTAATGTATTTTAATTACATTTTAGTTTTCTATAATTGATGAAACAACAGAATTTATCCTGTCTTTCTCCAGAGGAACCTCATATATAGGTCTTATAGAGACACCTGGGTCCTGTTACATCACTGAAAAGTGTTAAGTTATTAAACAGAAGTAGAAATGATCAACATGTTCAACATTTTCAGTTAAATCTTAAAACAGGATTTAATCACTAAGACATAAAGTCAATTAAAAGAGGAAATTCTTTTTAATTCTGTTATAAATAACCACTAATGACCTCTAATGATCCAAATGAACCCAGAACACTTACTTTGGTCCACATGATAATAAAATGACTTTTCCGTCATGTCTACAGAATGAAGACTGAGTTTGTAGCTCTGATAACATGATGTTTCATATTTAGGCTGAATAAATGTAATCTGACTGTGGAGAGCTGTTCAGCTTTAGCCAGCGCTCTGAAATTCCAGTCCTGTAGTGTGAGAGAACTGGACCTGAGTGAAAACAGTCTGCAGGATTCAGGAGTCACTCAGCTTTCTGCTGGACTGAAACATCAACACTGTAAACTGGAGACACTGAGGTAAGTTCATTTCTCATAGAGTGATGAAGAGCTAAGACAGATAATAAACCTCAGTAAATGTTGGTGATTAAAGTTCTTAAATACTAAAATCTTTTCTTCCTTCCTGACTTTATATTTAGGTTAAAAACGTGTGATTTAATGGAGGAAAGTTGTTCAGCTCTAGCTGAAGTTCTCAGTTCTGAATATTCCCATCTGAGAGAACTGGACCTGAGTGACAACAGTCTGCAGGATTCAGGAGTCACTCAGCTTTCTGTTGGACTGAAACATCAACACTGTAAACTGGAGACACTGAGGTAAGTTAATAAATGTAAAATGTGGGTGAATTTTGGTATTTAGACACTTATTGTGTTGAATTTGTACGTTTATTGTTCCTCTGATTTCATCAGGCTTAACACATGTTCTATAACTGATGGAAGCAGTTCAGCTCTAGCTGAAGTTCTCAGTTCTAAATATTCCCAGCTGAGAGAACTGGACCTGAGTGACAACAGTCTGCAGGATTCAGGAGTCACTCAGCTTTCTGCTGGACTGAAGAATCCACAGTCTGCACTCACAATACTGAGGTGAAGTAAAAGCTGAAATGATGACTAAGTCTACATTTAATAAATAACCACAGTGAAGCATCAAAGTATTTTTATATACTAATTTAAATGACTGTGGAATTAAAATGAAATGTGTAATTAAATTAAATGATTTGTGTGTAACTGAAAATGTACATAGGTTGTACAGACTTTAATTGTTTTAGTTAATTGCTGTTAAATTTCTTTGTATCCATATTTTCTATGTCCAAGTCTAATAAAGAGAAAAACTGACTGAATTAGAACACATTATAATTACACAACATGTTATAATAAAAAATAGAATGTTAGATTTATAAGTAATTAAAATGTGTTTTAAATGTAATTTATATCCCAAAGTAAACATCATATTGATGTAATTATAAGTGAACTGTTAAAGAAAGTCATTAAAATATAGAATAATCCATTTTGATGTAATAAATGAGATGAGTTGTGTTCACTGTGCTCCTTCTGTCCCTCTACAGACTGTGTAACTGCAGTGTAACAGATGAAGGCTGTGCTGCTTTGGCTACAGCTCTGGGAGAAAATCCCTCACATCTCTTAGAGCTGGATCTGAACGGGAATAAAGTAGGAGACAGTGGAATAAAGCAGATCTCTAATCTACTACAGAATCCACACTGCATCCTAGAAAAACTCAGGTAGGTCACTCTAATTTCTTTTTGAAGTAGTTCTCATTAAAGCAGTGAATTATTGTAATATCACTTTATTAATTAAAGTCATTTATACAGGCTTCATTCTGTGACACTCTAGAGTTAATAAATTAACAATAAAAATAGATTTGTGTACAATGTCACACATCTTAATGTCTAAAACTGAAGGTATTTATTTTGTACAATATTTGTAATATTCTGAAATAAAATTCTAATTAATTTTGTTTTTTCAGGTTAATGGACAATAATATCAGAGAGGAAGGATACACTGTTCTGTCTGAAGCTCTGAAATCATCTCACCTGATAGAGCTGGATCTCAGAGGGAACGACCCTGGAGCATCAGGAGTGAAGCTGCTCACTGATTTACTACAGGATCCAGACTGTAAACTGAACACACTGAGGTTTATATTATTAAATCATTAAGAGAATAATTTATAATATACATATCAGGACTACTTGTTAAATATGTTCCATATGTTATATCTGATGGTCATATTAGACGTCCTCTTCATAAATAATCTATTATGGACAAACTTGCTAACATCTGTAAAAGATTTTAAAATTATGTTGTAGCAACACAAGTCAAGAGTCAAGTCAAGAAATTTTTGTCATTACAACCATATATAACTGTTACAGTACACAGTGACATGAGACAACGTTTTTCCAGGATTGTGGTGCTACATAAAACAAAGACAGAGCTATAAGGACTTAGTAAGTTAGTCCTAGATACATAAAGTGCATCTGTGTAACATGGTGTACACAGTGTAGGACAAGACAAACAAGACAGACAAGACAGTGCAGGACAAAAGACAGTAAACAGAAACAGCGCCGACTGACCCGTGTCAATACTGTATGTAAATACTGTAAGTTCAGACAATATTGCGTGCAGTAATACTAGAATGAACACAGATTCTTAGCAGCAGGTCCCTGAGATAGTGTATAAGATTGTGCACAAACAGCAACAACTGAAATATTGTACAGTATGAGCAAAATGACTGAAATGTTAGACAGTGTGTGTAAAGAGCAAAAAAGTGTGCAAAACAGCATGTAAACAGTTTGATGAATGTAAGCAGCATGTAAACAAGTTGATGGATGTATATTAGAAGAGTGTGTATGAGGTGTAGGTCTGTGCAGTCCATACAGTTGATGTGTGTGTGTGTGTGTGTGTGTGAGGGGTGTGTGGGGTGAAGTGTGTGTGAGGGGTGTGTGGGGTGAAGAGTGTGTGTGTGAGGGGTGTGTGGGGTGAGGGGTGTGTGGGGTGAAGTGTGTGTGTGAGGGATGTGTGAGGTCCACAATGCTGTTGGCTTTTTGGATGCAGCGTGTGGTGTAAGTGTCCATGATAGATGGAAGAGAGACACCAATGATCTTCTCAGCTGTCCTCACTATCTACTGCAGGGTCTTGTGATCTGAGATGGTGCAGTTCCCAAACCAGACAGTGATACCTTTCTCAGACTTCATAAAAAGTAGAGATGCTACTGGGCTTTATTGGTGATGGAGCTGGTGTTGAGTGACCAGGTGAAGTTCTCCGCTAGATGAACACCAAGAAATTTGGTGCTCTTGACGATCTAAAAGTGAATTATTAAAGAACTCTAGCACTAAACTTTAACTTAAGACAATTTTAGAAACTGTGTCTAAATTTCTTATGTTTTCCTCTTGTATAAAATCTTCTCTCTTTCTCTCTCTGCAGGTTGTTGAAAAGTTCTGCTGCACAGGAAGGTTGTGATTTACTTTCTAGAGTTCTGGGTGTGAACCCCTTACTGCAGAGAGAACTCAATGTGAGTGAGAAAATATCTGGAGACTCGCAGGTGAAGCAGCTCTCTGCTCTTCTGGAGGATTCACACTGCAGACCAGAGAGACTCAAGTTAGTATTGATCACTTATTTATACTTAAACACTAGTGTATTCCTTTTGGAATGTAATAACTGTATATAATGTCATTAATGAAATATTTTAGTCTACTTTTAAACTGTATATTTTACATTAAACAATATAAAACTACATTTAAACAGAAGTCTTGTCTTCCTTGTTGTCTCTGTATCCAGAGTAAATAACTGCAGGATGACAAATGAAGGTTGTGCTGCTCTGGTATCAGCTCTGGGTTTAAACCCCTCACACCTGAGAGAGCTGGAGCTGAGTGGGAATAAACTGGGAGGATCAGGAATGAAGGAGCTCTGTGATGTGCTGAAGAATCAACAACTCAAACTGCTGAAACTGGGGTAAAGGCATCATTCATTTATATACAGGATCTGACAGAAGTGAGAACACCCAAGAGGGTTAAGGCAGTGATGGAAAATAATGGTGACCAACAAAATATTGACTTTGGGCCCACTCACTCGGTTTAGACATTAATGTCTGTGTGTTGAGTTATTTTAAGGGAACAGCAAATTTACACTGTTATACAAGCTGCACACTCACTACTTTACATTGGAGCACAGGGTCATTTCTGAGATTTTTCATCTGCACTTCATAATTATTTTTATTAAAGCAGACTGAATTTGAGATGACGTGTCAGACTGAATAGAGAAATATATATTTTAAATCATTTATATTTACTGGTGTTTTCAGACTCAGTGAGTGTAATCTGACAGAGAAAGGATGTTCAGCTCTGCTCACAGCTCTCAGATCAGAACACTCCACCCTGAAGGAGCTGAATCTGAGTAAGAACAGGATTCAGGATTCAGGAGTGAAGCTGCTCTCTGAGGAACTGAAGAAGAAACACTGTAAACTGGAGACTCTGAGGTAACGTCTAATACACACTTCATTTATAATCCAGACGATGATAGAGACGTGAAATACACAATATTTTGTGTCAAAGTGTCAAATGTCCCTAATGCCCCCACAGGAGGGAAAAGGGGTAAGAATATAAATAACAGTGTCGTATTAATAATCATATAATCATCTGTGAATCCCAGAACATTTACAGAAGGAGTCTCCAGTATCAATAACTTTAAGACATTAAAGTCTCCACAATAAAGACTTTCTTAGTGTAAGCTGCATTTTTTACTGATTAACTTCATGTAAAAGAAAAAAGAGAAGCCAGAACAACTGTTTATAGCTGTTATAATGTGAGTAAGAACAGGAACTTACCTGTTTTGGGGACTTTCTACAACATTAAATGTCTGTAACAGAAAACACACTTGTGAATGAGCAGCTAAAGGAAAATATTATCCATATATTACCTTGTTATTGTGGAGTATTGTGTGTAGATCAATGAGGAAAAAATGAGTTAAATCTCTTTTAAGGTGAAGCTAAAACCTACCAAAATGTGGAAAAACTTCAGGAGCTCTGAGATTTTTCATCTGCACTTTATATTTATTTTTATTAAAGCAGACTGAATTTGAGATGACGTGTCAGACTGAATAGAGAAATATATATTTTAAATCATTTATATTTACTGGTATGGTCCAGTTATCAGTACTGACTTTATAATGTCTCTTTATTAGTTCAGAAAAATTCAGACATCACAAATGTGTAATTCAGAACATGTTCCCAAAGAGAACAACAAGAGTAAATACAGTTAATTTATACACTGAACGCTGCCACATTTATACTCCTGGTTTTTACAGAGACTTACAGACCTTTCCTACATAAAAATAATACAATTGGTGTAATTTTGTGTAGACTTTCAGACTGCAGTATAACAGAGGAAGGATACACTTTTCTGGCTGAAGCTCTGAGACAGAATTCATCATCACACCTGAGAGAGCTGGATCTCAGAGGGAACGACCCTGGAGCTTCAGGAGTGAAACAACTTACTGACAACAAAGTTTACAACCTGACACTGAGGTGATTCTATAAGCAATGATGATATATACAAATATCATATTAAACAAATATAATTTCTGTTAAAAATAACTTTTCCTTCAAACCTCTACAGGTTGTTAAAAAGTCCTGATGCAGAGGAAGCCTACACGTGTCTTACAGACATGTTCAGTAAGAACCCCTTACTGCACACGGAGCTGGATCTGAGCACCAAAACACCAAAGAACATCAAAGTGAAGCAGCTTTCAGCTCTGCTGCAGGATCCACATTACAGACTGCAGAAACTTACGTAAGAAACAGCTATAAACACACAGATCTCTGTTTTCACTCAGTTGCTCTTGTTTAGTCAGGAGTGACTGTAGCCATGCTAACTGTGTCTGTACTGATTTGAAAACCTCTGACACAGTGAACTGCACTCACTTTATGTTCTGCCTCTTTGAGGAAAACACTATTTTACTTAAAGTACAGACTTAAAGATCCCATTTCTTACAACCCAGTTTAGTAGATATTACAGTCACAGCACTCATCTTTATATAAATATATTTATACAGACACACCAATGGCACTTATAGAGTTAATATGAGGTCTCTCTCTCTGACAAAATAAATCAAAGTGATGTGCACGTGGCTGGATGTTTCAAAGCCTGCAGTGAAGAGAAAGGTTGATGATGAGCACAGACAATTTCAGGAAAAGTGGGAAATGCAATATTTCTTTGTTGAGCACAGGGACACCCCGACGTGTCTTATTTGCATAGAGAAAGTTGCGGTGCACAAGGAATACAATTTGAAACGTCATTACACAACTAGACCTGCTGAGGAGTGTGCAAAATACCAGGGAGATGAGAGAGCCAACCGGGGGGCCAATCTTATAACATGTCTGCTGATACAACAAGATTTCTTTAAGAAAGCAACCAAAGAGAATAATGCAGCAGTCCAAGCTTAGCTACGTCAATCAATCAATCAATTTGGCTCCTGCGATGGGTAGGGGGGTGTCCCATCCCTGTGCGTTGAGCCGACCAGATGAACTAGTTGTTTCCAGTACTGACGGTCTTGTGCCAGCTGCTCTGCATCCTCTATAACAACTCCTTGTTGTTGAAGGTCGCCCGCAAGGACGTCAAGCCATCGTGTACGGGGTTTACCTCGTGGTCGTCTCCAGCCTGCAGCCCTCGGATCAACCTGGAGAATAGCTCTCGACGGATGGTCAGAAGGTAGGCGGAGGACATGGCCAAGCCAGCGGGTGTGACGTTGTGTGGCCAGGGAGGATGCTCTGGGCTGGCACGTGCGGGCTCTAAGCATTTGATTGGAAACCCGCTGGGGCCACCTGATGTTCTCGATGGTTCTGAGAGCCCTGCTATCAAAGCCATCTAATCTTGTAGCCAGTGTCTTGTTTAAGGGCCAAGTCTCCGAACCATATAGCAGGATGGGGAGTACTGCTGAGTTGCAAATCCGGAGCTTCATGTTGCGTGAGATAGTCTGGTGCCACCAGAGTGGTTTCAAGAGAGACTGCAGAGCTGACGCAGCCAGGGCTCTTCTGCGGG